>NC_084892.1:13492500-13792500 GCF_958979055.1 Alnus glutinosa
ACACTCAATTGACAAAAAAAAAAAAAAAAAACACTTTTTAATCAATATTTACCAAACGCTAAGTGCGATTTTAAAAATTGCATTTTTATAAATTGCTTTTTGAAATCGCTATTTTTTAAAATCACATTTATTGAAATCACAATCCCAAATGGACCCTTAGTTATATAGAATATCTTAGACTTACAACTTTTACAACTTTTTTTTTTTTTTGAAAAGATATTAGACTTACTTCTTGATCACATTATACATATACCATATATATATAGTTTATGAACTCTAGTTATATATAATAACATATTGTTAATTTGTTATTTATAGACTATAGTTATGTATAATATATATATAGGTTATTCATAAACTCGGGCTTGAACTCTGCTTTGATCATACATTAAAAAATTTAATAACTTAGCTCGAGCTCTAGTTAACCAAACTTGTCGAGTAACCCAGCTCGACTCGAATGGCATTCTCAATGAGCTCGAGTTCGAAGTCGAGCTCACCTGAGTTTTAAACGAGTCGAGCTTAAACACACATTTTATAGATCGACTCTAATCCAAGATTGACTATTTAAGCTCAACTCATAAACGAGCCAGTCTTAAAATCTTAAAACACGGCTTGTCTCGATTACAACCCGATATATATACAACTTATGTAGTGCTATATATAGCATACTATATATATAATGGGTTTATACATATATAATATATATACTAAATATAATTATAACTTTTATATAAATATATAGTATATAGGGTTAGTGTTATAGATATATTACTAAAAGTGATGGGGCTGGGTAAGAGTATACATGTGCAACCGTCAATTAATAACCGCTAATTAGATGATTGGGAAACTGGAAATAGCTACAACCAGATAACCAATAAGGTTTTAAGAAACTGGTTAAAAATAAAAATAATTATAAATGGAGTCGTTTTAGTTAAAAACGACTCCACTTGGAGTTATTTTGTTAAAACGACACTAACTAAAAGCAATTCAAAAACCTTAATTTTTTGTAGTGTTTATCAGAATCACCTAATTGTATCTCCTGGAGCCTGCTTTGTATGTCCACTAAATCATCAGATCGATCTTGCAAGTTTAATTTCCAGCACCATTCTCCATTAAGCAATACAGAAGCAAGCTTAGCATCCACTCTAATTTGAGAATGTAAATAACCTGGTAACCATACTTCTCAAAAAGAGCTCCATACGGGTGCCAGTTGTCCATCCACAAGTGAATATGTTTACCATCACCTACTTCAAACTTAAGGAAAGCTTTGGCAGTATCACGCATCTTTAGTAGCTTCCTCCAACTCCAAGAGCAATTTTGGGGAATGCTTATACTCCAAAAGCTTCTCCCTTTCAGCAAATTAATATTCTTGAACCCAAACAACCCAAATAGAACCTGTTCGTGCATGTCTCAACATAGCAGAGATGTTCCAAACTTCCAAGTTTTTCAGCCCCAATACAAGCTTGTTGCCCATTCGGAATAGAAAATCCAGTTTGTGAACTTCATAGGAAATCCAAAACAATCCAAGCAATGAATTAAGAAATCCCAGTTCACTGATGAGTCGTAAGCCATTTTGTTTTCATTTCTCTGTTCTCTTTTGACAAACTTACAGATCTTCTTCTTCTTATATAGAAAGAGAATATTAAACGAGAGACGGATTCGTTACGTGAACAACTTCTCTAGCTAAGTATTTCTTTGTAAGAAAATGAACATGTTGGACCCTCTAGAACCCCACTTACAACCTGATAAATTTGGACTATCGGGAAAAAGACAGTCGTGGGTTCCATTCAGATCACCGATCAATCTCTCTCTCTCTCTCTCTCTCTCTCTCTCTCTCTCTCTCTCTCTCTCTCTCTCTCTCTCTCTCTGTGTTTTGGTTGGTTTTTGTTGGAGAAAATGAGTTCATCACTTTAAGATTGTTCCCCATTCGGAAAAGTACACAGTACACAACCCTGACATAAGCCGTTACGTCAATGGAGTTGAGCAAAAAGAAAATGTGTCAGGATTTTGGTCCATATATATATATATACTAGTGTTGCGGGCAGCCATGCATATACACAGACGTTGTCGCAAATTAAACCATCCAAATTCAATTAGGACATGTTGCTATACTACTCATCCATTACCCTCTCTCTTCTCCTCGTCGCTGTAGCTTTCAAGCTGATCTACCGTCAAACACCCAAGCACCTTCCTCCCAGCCCACCTTCTCTCCCAATTATTCGTCATCTCCATCTCGCTAAAAAACCCCTCCATCGTACTTTCCAGACCCTTTCCCAAAAATACAGTCAGATTTTCTCTCTCCGATTTGGCTCCCACCTGGTGGTTATCGTATCGTCCCCATCCGCAGTCGAAGAATGCTTTACCAAAAACGACATCGTCTTAGCCAACCGTCCTCCCTCCCTATTGGCCAAGCTCGTCGGCTACAACCAGACCACCCTGATATCATCCTCCTACGGGGACCATTGGCGCAACCTCCGCCGCATCAGCTCGCTCGAGATCTTCTCAACCAACCGCCTCAACAAGTTCTTGGGCATCTGAAGGGATGAGGTCAAGCGCTTGCTACGCAAACTTTCACGTAACTCGTGCAAAGATTTTGCCAAGGTGGAGCTGAAATCAGTGTTCTCCGAGCTCACCTTTAACATCATAATGAGGATGGTGGCAGGGAAGCGGTACTACGGGTATGGGGAGGATGTGAAGGACGAGGAAGAAGCGAGACGGTTTCGGGAGATAATTGGAGAGGTTGTTGCATTAGGAGGGGCGTCGAATCCTCAAGAATTTATCCCCATTTTGCAATGGATTGATCGCGGGAGTTTGAAGAAGAAGATGATGAGGCTTGCCAAGAAGAAGGATGCCTTCTTGCAAGCTCTTATTGACGAGAAGAAGGGTATATCACTACCAAAAAAAGGGGTTTTCTAGATGGTTTTTTAATAGACGGTTTTTTAAACCGTCTATAAAAAAAATTTATAGTGGTTTTTTTCTAAATTGTCAAGAAAAACAAAATTCCAGTCGGTTTAATTTAACCGTTGTTAAAAATACTGACGATTTGAATAAAACCGTCCGGAATTGTAAATTCCAGACGGTTTTTTTCAAACCGTCTATATATATAGACGGTTTAAAAAAACCGTCCGTAATTATAATTTACAGATGGTTTAATATAACCGTCTATAAAAATATCGACAGTTGTTAAAAAACCGTCTGGAATTTTCTAATTCTGGACGGTTTTTTAACAACCGTCAATAAATATATAGACAGTTGTTAAAGAACCGTCTGGAATTAGAAAATTCTGGATGGTTTTTAACAACCATCCATAACCTAATTTTCTAAAACTAGTAAAGTAAAATCACGCACGATCGATCTCTCTCTCACTCTAGCTCTCTCTCACTCTCTCTCTCTCTAGCTCAGTATCTCTCTCTCTGTCTCACCCGGCCGGCGGCCGTCTACCGACCCAGTCTCCGGCGCTCTCTCTCTCTCTCTCTCCCTCTCCCCCTCTATCTCTCTCTCTCTCTAGCTCAGGATCCGTCGGCCGGCTCTCTCTCTCTCTAGCTCGTACTCCTTCCGGCGGCCCCTATCTCTATTAGATCGAGTAGATGCCGGCCCGCCCTCAGCTTCTCCAGCGACACCCGACAAGTCCCTGCAACTAGCAGCCCCGGGGAGCCACACCCCCGATCGACGCCAGGTGCATGTAAAGGTAAGTGCTTCAATTTTGTTTGCTTATTTTTTTTTTGTTTTTTTTTTTTTTTTGTTTTTCTTTTTTCTATTTGTTGTTTTCTGAGTTTGTACTTTTAGTTTATATTTTAGTGGTTTCTGATTTGCTAGTGCTGATGGGTGTTATAGAAAGATGTAGGATAGAAGTACTGAATTACATATATATAGATGGGTGTTATAGAAAGATGTAGGATAGAAGTACTGAATTACATATATATATATATATATATATATATAAAGGGTTTTTGTGAAATTATCTCGAAGATTTATGATACATTTTACATATATATAAAGGGTTTTTTCATCATCTCTTGCTTGACCTGGAGTCAACGAATCTAAACCAGCAAATGCCCAAATTTAATTTTTCTCAACTCCCTACCCAAGCCGAAGCTATATATTTTGAGCCATACCCACAGACCTGCATGTGTAGGCCACTTATTTTCTTTAATTTTTATTCTTTTTCTTGTCATATTTTTCTCCTCCACTGATTGAATGAAGCTCATCAAATAAATTTGATGGGGCAAATGAAAATGCATATGCAAATATAATTAGTCCTTAGACTACTAAAGGATCAATAACTACTGCAAAGAACCAAAACAACAGTACAACTAAACAAATTCATCACTATGGCTCAGCAGAGTAATTCTAATTACCAATAGAATGTAACCCCGGCCCACATTAGATAATTCAAAAAACATGACATCTAAGACATAAACAAAATACACTACAAAGTGTTTAAAAAAAAAAAAAAAAAAACTGGTTAGATATAGCTTTCTAGTCTGCATTTCCATGAATAATGCAGCAAAAAACTGCTCAGAGCCCAGTGCGTTTATCATCATTCACTACATATATATAACCCAACTCGAACCCCAAAAACCCATTGAGAAAAACTTGTGTAAATTAACCACTCAGATATCATTGACAGGAAAACCATTTAAAAAATAAAAAAGCAGCACACACAAAACTACAAGAACAACAAACAAACAAAACAAAACAAAAAAGAAGCGAAATTGAACTAAGACGGCCAAACTAGATCAGTTGAGGCATCAGGACCTGATACTTCACATCATAGTGGTACTACTCGGGTGCCGCGTATATTACAGGATGGGAAAGTTTACACAATAGGTATAAATTATCTTTATATTTGATGATAGTCAATTACTTTGATAATCTTCTACTAATTTAGTAATGATCAAGTGTGACATAAATTTTTTCTATGAGTTGCAGATGAGCAGGGTAGAAGAAATGTTAGGACTATTGGTAGTCCTAAGGATATATGGCACATACCTGATGGGGAAAAGGTTGTGATCGAATTCAACTTATCCTACCAACCAACTGGCCCGGGGGTCGAGAATTTTAGATGAATTTATGGGAAGATCATAAGAAATGGTCGATTTGTCCAGTTGCATGGTAACTAGAAGAAATTACCATTGGAAGGGAAGGAAGATATGTGGCAAACCCTAACGGTATGAATCCTTCTTCTTTTTTCCACGCATGTCAATCACTTTTTATTTATAGTTTTGTAGCCTTGCATTTCCAATTAAGCTATGGGATATCATTTTTATGTGTAGAAAAAATTTTATTTTGAGCCTATTCACCTACTCTAGCACATAAAAAAATTAACGTTGATGGACCTAGCAAAGGAAATGAGGCAATACAGGTATGAGATCAAGAGGAGTCTCAATTTAAAACAAGGTGATACCGTACAGTCTGTGGTCACTAGGGCACCGACAGCGGACGTCTTCGATTCAGAAGACTTCAAACTGCAAGTTGATACGTGGTTGTCTTCGGCTGATCAGGTATTTTCATTTATTTATTTATTTTGTTGAAGAAATCCACATATTAACATTATAATCTTTGTAGGAGAGAGCGTTCAAGTCCAAGGCCAGTCGTGCCAAAAATGCACTTCTTCACACTCTAGGATCGAAGAGCATTGCACAGGTTGCACGAGAAATAGTACGTACATATAATAGATAAACGCTCACGGCTTGTATGTACTGTAGTAATATAATAAGCTTGTAACTGACAATGTTAATGATATTGTAGAAGGAAGACATAGGAGAAACACCGAACAAAGATGATATGTTCATCGTCTCGCATACCAAGAAAGATGGGAACCCTGTGAATGCTGCGGCTGGAGAAACTATCGTAAATGGTAAATACGTAATATTAGTTCTATGTTCAAGTTCTCATCCTTGGATGTTTTGTGCAGGCGAAGATGAGAGAAATTATCGAGAATCAGTCGCCGGCAGAACAAGTGTGTTCACAGGGGTCAATCTACTGGTCGCATAATGATGCGTGTGCACAAGTGTTAGGAAGAGAACATTTCGGTCATGTACGCAGGGTGGGGCTAGGGCCGACTCCCAGTAAATCCACCTCTTATACCTCCGGACATGGATCGATTTCTAGTTTACCTACTCCTAAAGAACTAGAGATGGATGCTGAGATTGAACGTTTGAAGACTATGTACGAAGCGCAAAACATCAAACTGCAAGAGCAAGACCATCAATTGCAAGAGCAAAACAACAAGTATGCAGCGCAACAGGAAGAGCTGGCAGCCGTCAAACGTATGGTAGCCATGATTATGGCAGGGAAACAACCATCAATGGGAAACAGCAAAGAAGGTGATGTTTTGCTTTACACTTAATTTTTTATTAATCAGTGAGTAATTGTCCCTTCTAACTGTTCATTGGGCTTATTTTATTTTTATTTCAAATTCCACGAGAATAATTTATGGTTGAAGATGAATGCTAATAGTTAAGAGGAATGTTAACTATTATATGGTTAATTAGGTTGAATCTTGGAATCCTGTGAACATGTTTTTTTTTTTTTGTAATCTTTGATATTATAAATTTTGAAATGGTCTTGATGTATAAAATACCATCATTGTTTTCTCCATTATATCATTAGCTCAAGTGATATTGGCAATTAAAAATGAGCTACTTAATTCCTAATGCTACTACTAGTACTAGTTCAAGAATCTATTCTATCATTTGGAATGAAAAAAAAAAAAATAAAAGAAGTTGCTTGTATGAGTATATAGGCGATTATATTATAATCATTAGTTGTGTTGAGTTTTCATCAAGATGATTCTTACCTAACAATTTGGGATTTGTATACCTATTGCAGCAAACACTAGATCAGAAGCATAAACGAACAAGATGGTTGAAGCAAGCAATGCACATAAGGCTGTAAATCGGATTCTCCTCTGGGCTTGCGTGCATTGATGATTATAATAGTGCATGGAATGTAGGTTTTAATTTTTATGGATTTTAATTATGTATTTACATTTGAATTCTGTAATAGGTATGCATGAATTTTTTAAATATGTAAGCTAAATAGACCGTTGTTGTGAAGAGATTGAATTTAGAAATAGATTTGGATTTGAATTTGGAATTGGATTTGAATTTGAATTTGAGATTTTGGAAATGGATTTGAAATTTTATATCAGAGATTTTTTTTTTGGATTTTAATTATGCATTTAAAAAATATATATATACAATTCCAAACCGTCCAGAATTATTTCCTTGGTTCCTGCCCAAACCATCCGGAAATATTTCCGGACGGTTGGACAAAAACTGTCCGGAATTATTTCCGGACGGTTATAACAAAACCGTTCGTAATTATTTCCGGACAGTTATAACAAAACTGTTCGGAATTATTTCCAGACGGTTTTTCCAAACCGTCCGGAATTACGGATGGTTTTTGACAAACCGTCCACAACTGAAATTCCTGAACAATTGTCCTGGACGGTTTAAAACCGTCTTGACCTATTTCCAGACGGTTTTTTTTCCGATTTGTGGACGGTTTTAAACCGTCCAGAAATCCCTTTTTTTTTTGTAGTGGTAATGAGGAGGGGAACACCATGATCAACCATCTGCTTTCCTTGCAGAAATCGCAGCCGGATTACTACACCGACCAGATTATCAAAGGCCTTATTTTGGTAAGTGTCTTTCCCAATAAACTTTACTAAAAAAATATTAAAAATGCTAGATTTCAGCATTTTAGATGATGATAAAAATAGAAAAGAGAAATTAAACTGTATTTTTTTTTTTATTTTTATTAAAAATAGGGTATCATGTCAGCATAGAAGGACCCTGAAGAATACTAAAATGAGCTCTAGTATTTCTCAGAAAATATATCATTTACAGGTAGATAGAGTGTCCATTTTCAATTCCTTTCCAACTCTTGTAGCATTTATTAATGTATAATGACTAGGTCTTGCTACTCGCGGGGACTGACACATCAGCAGTGACATTAGAGTGGGCGATTGTCCAATTTGCTCAAACATCCTGATGTGTTGATCAAGGCTAGAGCATGAGTTGGACAGTCAAATTGGGGAAGAGAATTTGGGGACGAATCAGATTTGTCTAAACTGCACTACCTTCAAAGCATAATTTCGGAGACCCTTCGATTATACCCTGCGGTTCCATTGCTAGTACCCCACATGCCCTCCGAGGATTGCAACGTGGGAGGATATGATGTACCACGTAACACAATGTTATTGGTGAATGCATTGGGCTATACACATAGAGACCCCAAGGTGTGGAATGACCAGACCAGTTTTAAGCCTGAGAGATTGGAGTGCGGCGAGGCTGATGCACACAAGTTGATGCCTTTCGGGCTGGGGAGGAGGGCCTGCCCTGGCGCAGGACTCGCCCAACGAACGGTGGCCGGGGTTGGCTTTGGGTTCATTGATTCAGTGCTTTGAGTGGAAGAGGGTTGGCGAGGAAAAAATAGACATGGCTGAAGGTAATGGACTCACCATGCCCAAAGCTGTGGCACTGGAAGCCATGTGTAAGGCGCGGCACCCAATTATGAATAACCTTCTTTCCGAGTCTCTAGATGATGTTTGAACAATGTAATCTCCTAGATTACATTGAAAAAGGTTTGTGTAGGAATAATAATTTGCCTAAAAGGATTGTGTATGGATTGAAAAAGAATAGCATTAATAAGGGAAATTTTGAAAATGAAAGTTAGACCACTTTCTACTCGGCAACACTGCCTAATTAATTGAACGATATCACCCTAATTTTTTCTTTCATTTTTTTTTTTTTTTTTTTTGGTCAGATGAATGAAATATATCACTTTCTTCTCTAGCTGTTTACACGTACCAACACGGAAGGCTGACGTTATCCAAACATTTGTTATGACCATTCTGGTTTTCATATCACTTGAAGAGAAATCAAAAGTTGTAGGAGAATAAGCATGAAATATGCATTGGAACTTATCGACAGTTAATCGGAAATGGCAATTAATTGAACAAGTGTAACAAATCTAATAAAATACACGAAGATCCTTGAATAAAAATAATATTGCACGTTATATATAGATACAAGTCAGTCCAGTTCATCAGAAATGACAATCGGTTCGGATAGATATATCAACTCGAAGTAAATACAAGAAAACCCTTTCATATATAAGAGTGATTTAGAGAGTGGAAAAGAAGAACACAAAAGGATAATGAAAACCTACAACACAATCTAGAGACCATTATTTGGAATAGCGTGACATTTACAGCTTATAACAAACTTGGTGTGAACATTATAATGAAGAGATGAAAAAGCCTATGCCAACCTCCCCTCTTTTCCAGCACAGATAACCTCCCTCAGCATGTATTCAACTTGTATGTATATTTGGGAACTCACAGCCTTCTCAAGCAACCAACTACGGCAACCCCAGCACAAATAACCCTGGCCTGTAGCATGTATTGAAATGCTATTAGGATTTGAAGAGAAAAAAAGAAAAAGAAAAAAAAAAAAAAAAAAAAAAAGTATCAATCTTGTAGCAGCATTTTTAAGGTGTTGAATAACTTCATAAAAGGCTAAAAAAAAAAAAAAAGTAATGATAGGTCTTGCCCATGGTATAAAGTGGTCAACTTCAATTTTCTCATGGAAGCAAAGCAGTTGTACAAGGCAGTGATACATGCCATTTATTGATCATGCTAGTTAATAAAACTAAAGAAGAAACATATATGATATACATTCAATGTTTGTCCACGTACACGTCTGCAATTTGGTCTGAATTAAACTAAAGCTTTAAAACTAGGCATAATCTTGATCTAGATTGACCAGGTTACTCAAGGTTATCATCAAAATTGAGCATTCTTTAACACTGACTGTTTAAGATTTAAGCTGTGAGACACTGCATTCTCTTATTCTCTCTTCATAATATCCATCAACACTTATTGGTCCCATCCCGCTAGTTTTAGTGGTCAAAGACAAAATCAGCTTAGGTGAAAAATAAAAACTTAAGTGTGAAAACTCAGAATGGAAAGACTAAAAAACCTTTATGCTTGAAAAACTGGTGCTGTGGTTTGATGCAGGTTATTTCCATCATCGATTCCCTCAAATGCTTTAGTTCCATCGGTAGTTGTGGAGGTTTGATCAGACTCTCCAGCTCCATCACCAGTAGAGGATCTTTGGCTAAACATTCTCACTCCATCTCCACCAGTGAAGCTTTCTACAGATTGTTTTGATCCTTGCTCAACAGGCAGGACTGGATCAAAAGAAGGTCTTGCTTCTTCCTCCATACTCTTCATATTATCTTCGAAATCATCGTAGTCCAAATTTTGCAAAATTCCTGGAAGTTTGAAACCACTGCCCTCTGCACGCTTAGTTCCCATTTCAATGTCAATTTTCTCCTTTGGGCTAATAATAGGTTCCCCAAGATTTGGAGTCACAGGTGCCACCATCTGTTCGTCCACCTCCACAAATGATCGGAATTTATGCATTGAAGGGGGGATCCTAGAGAAAAAAGTTTCTCTAAGGTTACTCATCATTCCCTTGTTATATGGGTTCTCATTCTTATCATATCGGTAACGAAAGTTCTCGTAAGTTGTCTGAAGTGAAAAAAAATACCAAAATTGATTGATTAGAATTAATTGAAGAATTATGATTCACCACAAGGAAGAAGCAGATACATGTGACCGTTCGTGTTTGCACAAAAATAAATAAAAAAATAAAAAAACCAAAAAATAAAAAAACCAAAAAAATAAAGAAAAAAATAGAAAACAAATTAGATAAGCACAGATGCACATGGTAGTGAAAATGTCTATGAAAGACTACATGATGGCCCCTTCAGTAGCACAAAATAGACTTGCACCTTGGAAATCAGCCAGACAAAACAGGATAAATCTCATTGTTTTTCTTGCAATATAATTATTATTTTGAAAACCAATAATACAATTCTACACAATTTCCTTCCTGAATGCAAAATGCAATAAAAACATAGAAGAGTTTCCACAATAAAGGGCCTATTCTGATAAGGTATCCTGAAACTTTTTAAGTTGAAACAAATACAAATATTGCTTCTAATTAAGATAACTTTAAAGTGACGTAATTTATAGAAGCTCCAATATCTGAGATACATGATACTACTAATAAGAAGCCTTGAGCAGCCCTTTTGAAACCGGTAAGAAAGAGTACTCTCTTTAAGGCTTGGTAAGGAAAATTAAATTCTCTCTATTTCCTTCAAAAATCACGTTACTCACAAAATAAAACAGTGTGAATTGTTATGTTAGAACTGAAAAATGGTTATAGGACATTTATAAGAGAAGCCATGGTCATTCATTCAGTTACAAAAGTATTTGTTTATAAAACAATGTACACAGACAACAAGATGCAGATTTGAACAGTAGGAGATAACAGAATTAAAAAGAATCACATCTCTAAGACTAAGAGACTTTGCGGGTAGCACATAACAAGAACAAGATAACAACAGCTGATTAATAATCAATTACAAGAATTAACCAAGGTTCCCCTGACCTTGCAGAGTTGCAGTTAAGAGTATTCAACTCCAAGCTTTCATGATAGGGATCAAGCATTGGCACTTCTCTTGAAGTATACATTTGGGACTAACACAGTTCTCATAAGTGATGCATAAGATAACATGGAGGCGGATTTAGGTAGAAAGAAACCATGTTGTATATGATTTATTCGAATGTATAACCATTCGAATAGTTGGGACAAAATTAAGGTGCAATGTTTAGGATGGGAAGGAACCCAAACTCACCTAACATTTAACAGAGGTTTGAACTTATATTTGTATCTTCACTAGGAGCTAACTTTGACAAGATGACAATATATTTACTTCACCAGAGCCAATTAAACTAGGTGATGTAGCATTTCAATCAGGAAATGGAGGCAACATTAGTCATTTCAATGCAAAACAGAAGCCACAGAACTCTATTTTTATGTTTTTCAAGGAGCCTTGTTAAAATCTGTTAGAACATAAGATATATTCTATATGTGTTAATTTCCTTATTAAGTATTTACCATATCTGTTTGTAATCAAATCCCTAGCATTTAATTACCTTTCTTAACTCACTTCACCTACCCTATTTTCCCTATAAATAGACTCATCTATAACACAAATAAATCGAGTCAATAAGATCAAATGCAGCCTTACAGGGCACTTCCAATGGTGGACGTAGGTCTCTATGGCCGGACCACCCTAAAAGTCCTATGTTCTCTTTTTCTCTTGCTTCCGCTTTTCTCTCAATATTTTATATTTTAGCAATCTACATATTATAAGAGCCACTTGCCTATGGACTCCATTTTTCTCCCGCCACCATGATGCCCCACTCTATTTTTGCTTCTGATTTCACGTGTTCCCCACAAAAACATACTATCCACGCACTCACACCGCCACCAATTAATCTGAGCAACCCTCTCGCCAACACCAAACGTCGCTGCTAGATCTGGCACACTGAGACGGTTTTCTCCAACAACTAATCTCACTACTAGGCTTAGAAGTATCTGATCCATCTTGATCAAAATTTCTCTGCCACCAAAACTAGATCACGCGCCCCACACTTCGCCTTTTTCGCTGTTTCATGCACTTCCAGTCACCCACATGTAACAAGCACGCACATTACTTGGGTCTGTCACCCAACCTAATTATCCAGCCCAAGTAGTGTAGCACACCACAAAAAATAATATCTATAGAAAGTCTTTCTAAGATAATTCAGGAATGGGGGAATAAATAAGAGAAAAAGAGGGGGGAGGGATTAACTTTAGAAATTTAAAATTGAGTTAAAAGAAAAACCTTAACTAACAAAAAAGAATTAATTGTAGACGACAAACAGAATGTAACGGATGAAGGGGAACCAAGGGATTCAGCAAACAAAGTAAACACACTCTGGAAGGGGTAAAAGTTTGTTTCCATAAATTTTGAAATTAAATTGGATATTTTAGTATGCATGAAATAAATGTGTGTTTTCACTACATGATAAATTTGCAAACAAGATTGGATATTTTAGTGTGTATAAAATGATGCGTTTTTATTTTATGATAATTTGCAAATTAAATTGAATATTTTAATATGCATGAAATGATGTGTTTTTATTACATGATGGGAGCCCATAAATTTCATATATGTTGTATGTTACGTTTGATGTACGAAATTGATATGTTACGTAATATGAAAATGGTTTTTTTTTTATATATATATAAATAATTCATTTCATTGAAGAGCATTGTAGAGGGGCATAGAAAAAGGAAAAAAAAAATTATAATACCTAAATATATAGTATGAGGTAAAAAGTGGCACGTACTTACAATACGAAATGACACATAAAGTTATGAAATGAAAGGAAATGAAATGTTTGATTTCATGTCTTAAATAAGGGCCAAAATCTTGTGCCTTTTACGGTCGTTGGTTACTTGTTGAGGCGTAAACTCATCTTACACTGTGCCATTTTACAAAGGACGCCGACTTAGGGGGAGAGCAGCCAGAGTAGAGGGTAGATGTGCTTCCTGAGAGTATTTTGTAGTGTGCAGATTTTGGTTTGCCTGGACATTGTAGCTTGATATGATTTACCTGTATAGTCAGAAGGTATATATTTTGCCACTTTTTGGTTATGCATGCATTTGACTAGATATTATGGTGTAGACTTGGCATGTGATTTAAGTTTTAAAGATATGACTTTAAGATATGTAATTATATTTATGTCTTAGTCAAACCTGACAGATCCAATTTCGGCCACCTTATCTCACTTGTATTAAAGGTTATGAAATGTTATGAAATGGCATGACATGAAATGTTTATGAAATGAAACGTTATGGGTTGAGGGATAGCAAATTCCGCTGCATTTTTAACGTCAAAGTAGAGTAGTAGTGCTCTTACGTTATTATATATTGCATAATAATTAAGGGGCGTCACAAAGTGATATTAGAGTGACTAGCTTTGCAGACCTTAGAAATGATATGAAGCAGGAAGTTGCGCAAGATGAAGGCAGTGCACTAGAGACTTACAGGACCTCTTTAGCCAATTCACATAATAGAGTGGAAGTGGGAAGAAGTCACCATGGATTTTGTGGTAGGGTCTGCCTAGGGCACCTACGGGGCAAGATGTCGTATGGGTGGTGGTAGACCGATTGACAAAGATCGTCAATTTTTTGCCCATCAAGGTAAGGTACTCTTTGGAGAAATTGGCAGAGTTATATGTTCAAGAGGTTCTCAAATTGCATGGGGTGCTGACAACCGTTGTCTCAAACCGAGACCTCCGTTTCACATCAAGATTTTGGAAGAGCCTACAAGAGGCGATGGGAACCAAGTTAAGGTTTAGTACTATTCCAGCCATAAACAGATGTTCAGTCAGAGAGAACATAAGGACTTCAGGCCAGTGGAGAGAGAGAGAGAGAGAGAGAGAGAGAGAGAGAGAGAGATCTGAAAGAGAGACAATGACCTAAGAAAATGAGAGAAGAGATAGAAGAAAATGATAAATAAAGGGAAGCCCAATAACCTTCTTATATGCTTATTATTTTTTTCTTTTCTAACTCAAACACTGCTTGTTAAGGGCATAAATGACTTAAACTTAAGAGGGTTTTCAGCTGTGCGAAACACAAATTTTCTGCCCATTCAGATGTAAATTTCCCCTGAACGGAAAAATATTTTCCATTGGGTTGGGATTTTCAGTTGCACCAAACATTGGGAAATGTGGAAAATACTTTCTGGAAAATGTTTTACAGCAAAATAAACAAAGCCCTAAAGATGCTATAATCTGTTAATCTATTCATACCCTAGACATTAGATATATTAATAGCTACGTAGGCATGTGACTGTAACATAATGAAGCACTTTAGAGTAAAATATACAGTCTATATCACTTGTTTCTATGTATTTTAAGTAATAAGGCTACCTGGTTTGTGCAGATCAAATAGAAATGGAAAACAGTAAGACCACCAACGAACCAGACAGCTATGAAGCAATACACTGTGAGAAAATCTGATGGGATATCGTATTGCATAGCCTTCCAAACACTGCCTTTCTTTTTATGAATTTTAAGAATGCTGATCAAAGAAAACACAAACACGTGTATACACAAGACGGTTGATGTCAAGATGAACAAGAAGAAGAACCGATAGTTACGCTGCAACCAGATCAACATGTAGAAGTAATTAGTTTCCAGAAGAATGTATGATGAAAAAATTGAGTGGCATTTGCAAACCAAATAGAATTCGAATCATAAATTTCCTAGTTTATACCATATAAATTAACTACAACATCTTTCTTATACATATTATGCTTTTCTTACCATTTTTGAAAGCCACACCAGGATCACCAATTAGTTTTATCATTCCCTACTTATCATTATATTACATACTAGTTGCCAAATTGGGAAAAGAGAGTTGCTGCCTTAAAATTGGGCATTCATTGTTTCCTTACATTTTAATGATGGCTGCATGTGTGTGCTTTTTGCAACTTAACTAAGGGATGAAATTCTCAGTGGGTGTTCAAGGCCAGTGCTCGAAAAAAGAGTTTGGCATGTGACAGTCAGTATGAAACAGCTCACTTAGGTAGCCTCACAACTGACATGAACCAATGTCTGCAGAGGAGCTATACTCTAACAAAGTGCGATTGGAGCTAGAGGTGCAGTTGTCCAAAACAAAGAGACAGCACTTTACACAATCCAAATTACAGGTAATAGCATTTCAAAATTCACCCCATACCACAGTACAAACTTGGGCATTTGAATGATGTTGATAGCAGGTTCATTTGCAACCAACTTTATTTCCTTTTGATAAGTAAGGTTATTACTAGCAGAATTCCAAATACCCTAATAGTGCATGAGAAAAGAAATTCCAAACATTCAACATACTATCAATATTTTTTTTGATAAGTAATTCAAATTCATTAAAAGCGCAGAGGGACGCAACCCTAGTACACACAGGAAGTATACAAGAGAATCTCTTAAGTATAGAAAAAGAAGAACAAAGCTCCAAAAACTCAGAGATATTAGAAACAGGCAAACTATTAAATGCTACTATCTATGTATAAAGGTATTGGAACAGCATCTTCTTCAACTCTAACATTGCAGTCTCACGATCTTCAAAGCTCCTTGCATTCGGCTCTCCAAATACACCCCATTAAACACAAAGGAGCCAACCTACACATTTTCAAAGCAGTACAGTCTCCCAACTATCCCCTCCAAGTCACCAACTCTCTCACCCCTCGAGGCATAACCTATGCAACACCAAAAACTGGAAAAGCGAACTCCATTATTATCAATAAAGGAGGTGATCAATAAACTCCACATTTTTCTTACACATACAACATCAATTCACCACAACAACATTTCTCTTTCGTAAATCATCCAAAAGTTAAAAAATTTAAAGCCATTCACACAAAGAACGCCACTCTCGAGGAAATCTTAACTTTTCAAATACTCTTCTAAAGAAAAAGGGAATTTATTGGAGTAGATAACACATGATAGTAAGACTTCACTTCAAATGATTTCTTTTTAGAAGGAATCCACAAATCTTATCCTCAGCCCCTTGCCTTACTCTTTAAGAATACAATTCAAAGAAAGCAAAATCCATTTCCACCTCCCAATCATGCACAAGTCTTGTAAAGAAACATTCCAACAAATGTTTCAATTCTGGAAATCCACATGATCCGCCACCCACTAATCTCTACAACGAGCAATAATGAATAATTCTAGAAAAGAGAACTTCAAAGGCTATTCTCCCCACCATAAATCATGCCAAAACTGCACCGCACCGTAGATCCATCTCTCATCTCATACCTCACAAATTTAGAAAAACCTTCTCACCCCCTCCTTATACATTTCCACGTGCCCACACCATAGGGCCTCGCAATCCCCTTTGAACACCAACCTCCCCTCAAAATTATCATATTTATTGTCCACAATTGATTTTCACAAAGCCTCCCTCTCCATAACATGCCGCTTCAACCACTTATCTAAAGGTCTCGGTTAAACTGAATCATATTTTTCACCCGAAAACCCCCTGAAATTACCAGAGACTTCAGAGTACATATTTTTGACCACTTTGCTAAATGAAACGTAAAACTCATCACCAATACCCCTTTGAAGAAAGTCCCTCTGAAGTTTTTCCAGTCTATTAGCCACTCCTACCGAAATATGGAAAAGAGACAAATAATACGTCGTTAAATTAGAAATAGTGCTTTTTATCAAAGTCAGCTTGCCTCCCTTTGATAGATAAAGCCTCTTCCAACCCACCAACTAATGTTTCATCTTCTCAATAATGCCATTCCAAATGGTAGAAGCCTTGAAAGGAGCTCCCAGAGGAAGACCCAAATCCTTCATCGGCAACGAAGCCACTCTACACACAAGAATGCTAGCCCAACTTCTACATCACCCACATCGCCTGCCGAAACAATCTCTGACTTGGACAAGTTTATCTTCAACCCCGACACCTCTTCAAATCATAATAATAGACACTACAAGTTACAAAGTTATTCACAATTACGCTCACAAAAGATCAAAGTATCATCTGCAACCAACAAATGCGAAACTATCATCTCCTTAGGATTCCTCGATCCCACTGAAAATTCAGATAGGAAAGAGCCCACTATTCACAATAGCAAACATCATCCTACTTAATGCCTCCATAACCCCCTGTCTTAATCCACGCTAACTATTAAAGAAACCAGATGGAGACCCATTAACTTTTTGTGAAACCACACCGTAAATATACAATGATCTATCCAAACTCGCCATCTCTTCCCAAAGCCACATCTCATCAACAAGTATAACATAAACTCCCAGTTGACATGATCATAGGCCTTCTCCAAATCTAATATACTCTTGGTTTCCCAGATCAAATTCAACTATCCAAACATTCATTCACCACCAAGGCAGAATCTAGAATTTGTGTACCAGCCCACTGTTCACAATAGCAAACATCATCCTACTTAATGCCTCCATAACCCCTTGTCTTAATCCACGCTAACTATTAAAGAAACCAGATGGAGACCCATTAACTTTTTGTGAAACCACACCGTAAATATACAATGATCTATCCAAACTCGCCATCTCTTCCCAAAGCCACATCTCATCAACAAGTATAACATAAACTCCCAGTTGACATGATCATAGGCCTTCTCCAAATCTAATATACTCTTGGTTTCCCAGATCAAATTCGACTATCCAAACATTCATTCGCCACCAAGGCAGAATCTAGAATTTGTGTACCTCTGATAAACGCATTCTGAGAACTGGAGATAATCTTTTCCAATACCAATTTCAACTTATTTGCCAATACCTTAGAAATAATTTTGTACACACCACCCACTAAGCTGATGGGACAAAAATCCTTTATTTCAACCGCCCCAACTTTCTTAGAAATAAGAGACACAAAAGTAGCATTGAAGCTCTTCTCAAACTTCCCTCAGTTATGAAACTTCTTGAAAACTGCCACAATGTCCTTTTTGAATACCTTCCATCACTTCCGGAAAAAAGCCTTTGAAAACCCGTATGATTCTGAAGCCTTATCTCCAATGAAATTTCTCACCACCTCCAACACTTCACTCTCCTCAAATTCTCTTTCCATCCAATTTCTCTCATCCGCATCAATGGAAAGGAATGAGAGGCCGTCCAAATTTGGTCTCCACATATATTGTTCATAATACAATTGTTTATAGAAGTTCACAATATGTTTCTTTATTTCTACGGAATCAGATGTCATATTCCCATTAACCACTAGGGACTCTACCGAGTTATTTCCTATATGCGAATTTGCCAAACGATGAAAAAATTTAGTATTATTATCTCCCTCTCAACCAAAGGGCCCTTGACTTTTGTCTCCAACTCACATCTTCAAGAATGAAACTCCTCTCCAACTCTCTATAAAATTCTTCTTTCTTCAATCTTTCATCTTCAGATCATAATCTTTCCTCTGCATTCATATCCAGCTCACAAAGACCCTCCACCATATCCTTCTTCCGCTTCCCTACATTATCAACGACCTACTCATTCTATTTCTTCAAATATGATTTCAATGTTTTCAATTTCTGTGCCAACACTTAACTAGGAGAACCCTGAAAATTATAGGACCCTTAATATTGAGTAACATAAACACGGAAGATAATCTTAAATCGTTTCTTTTTCTTTGGAAAAAAGAAAGAAAGAAAAACTGAAAGCAGGAAAATTGAACTTACTAGTCCAATGCACTGACCAACCCAGGGACAGTGATGATCAAATCTCTGGACACAATTGTTGCAGATGGAACAATGAGAAGTACGAGGTGGGCGATAGAGCAAACAAGTGTCACAGTACTTCACTTTTATGGTATGACCATTCACAATCACATCTTTTGTTCGGGGTAGTTTCAAGTGAGGGGTTCTATCATTAACCCACTCCATAGATGGTGTAGTTGAATCAAATGCTTCATCCGATTCCGGAGGCCTTGAATTTCTAGGGACTATTCCAGGATCTCTACCAGAGGTGAAGAAGAGAAATATTAAATCCTGCACAAAAGTTGGTAAGTCATTATTACTATCAGTGCAGGAACAAGTTGTCAATATAAGCATCAAAACAAAGGCATGAAGAAACAATTCTCTAATGGAAAATCAGTTATAAACATGGAATTGCAATCATTGCATCTTGATTTTCATAGTGTCTGATGGATAGTATCCAAAGTTTTGAATAAAAATCAATATCCTAAAGAAGAGAAGTAAATGTGTAGTAATGTACAAAAACTTGAAAAATTATATAAGAGTAATTTTCTGAAATCCACCAAAATAATAAAAACTGCTTGTGCACATGCAGTACAAAAACTAAATACTACTGAAACAAAGTAGACTCATTCCAAGGCAAATTGGCCAGTTTTGGGAGAGGATATTCCCTGCCACCATGATCCATAGCCACATGTTCTGGTCCTCTTAGCTATAGGCCCTGCCCTATCTCCACTAGGTCTCTTCCAAGGAGGAATCCCCAACTTGGCATGCCGCCTAAACAATGATAACTATCCTTCTTTTTTCATTTTTGTGTCATGTTTGACTATAACTTTTTTCTCTTCATTTAAAATTCATGTGCTTTCTGAATAACCAATGCACTTGTGAAAATGTCATGCAACATCCCAACAGTGAGGATTGAGTCCACAACAACACGGGACTGGCTTTGGGCATGCATAGTTTTGGAAACAGTCATCGTGATTGGAGATAGGGAAAAAAAAAACTTACCAAAACAGTGAGGATTGAGCCCACAATCAACACAGGATACCAAAGATATTGACCAGTTTTCTTTGCATTAAGATAAATCCTTATACAAAAAACAATTGCAGGACCACCAATAAGGAGTGTGGACAGAAACAGAGATGCCACGTCAGGACCGAAGATCAATCTCCCACGGCAAAAAAAATTCTGACAAAACCAAGAAAAGGCACTATCAGTGAAAGTATGCCATACTAGTTCTACATCTCGGATGATATTGCAACAATACTGGTCATACTTAAACAGCTAGCTTCTTTAATAAACCTAAACACAATTCCCTAGAACTTTTACAGAGCACAAGCTTCAAACAAAACACAGAAATGCTACACACACACACACACACATATATATATATATATGAAACATATATCAAGTAAAAGTAGATAAACTAAAAAACTTTACTTAATTGTCATGCCCAAGATATTCCTAAAAATAAGAGACTGCAAAAATATGAAATTCTAAGCACCCATTCTAGTCATGTGAAACTATCTTATGTGGAAGGAGAAAATTTAACAAAGTATACACAGACATCAAGTGTTCTGATTAGAAAACCAAAAAAAAAAAAAAAAAGGGGGGAATAAAATCGGTATGCTCTCAAGATATGACCAATATATCCAAACTTTTACAATTTGAACTACTCAACATGCCTGCGAGAGGGATGGGGGAAATTGTGCATGACATGATAAATTATCAGTGATTAGTATTTATTTATTCATTGTTGATACTATTAACGATTATACTTATTGTTGTTTTCTAGGGACATGACCTAGGAAAGTTCGAACCAACTCAATAAGCCTTGGTGTAAATAGTTAGGATTTTAGGGTCTCGTGCACAACCCACATCCACGGACAAACAAACACACACACCCAGAAAGAGAGGAAGTAAGTAACGACTTATTTTCTTCCCCTACCTATACCTACAGGCAATATACACACAAAGATAATAACCATTAAAATAATTTATTTCTCTCCTATCTGCTGGTCAGTCAACATATCATGATAACAGTAGAAAAGAAAAGAGACTGAAGAGAGAGAGAGAGAGAGAGAGAGAGAGAATGATGATATAAACATAATGTTTTAATTATCAAGTAAATACAGAATCCCCTATGGTTAATCAGCTTGTTTACAGTCACTGCTATCTCCAATAACTCACTAGAGAAAAGATACTTGTATTAATAAACAGTTGAAAATATAAAGAACTTCATTAATTGCCAATCCAACAAGAAAAACCAGCAATTGTCAATAAAATCATGAAACAACAAAAGAAAGAAATGAAGCAAAACATATAAATGAGTGGAATTTAAATGTGCACATTAGAAAAATAGACTAACTAGATAAGCAATCCTCCCGCTTATCCTCCCCCGAGGCAGCTATTTTCCTCTCCCCCTTGGGCTTTCACAAACTAGAAACTGGAAAAGAAGAGAATTTAAAGGTCTATTCTTCTTTCCTTATCTCTTGGGGTAAACCAAAATAATGGAATTTCAGTAGTTATTTCTTAGTAGTGTGGTAAGATGATAACCAATCCTGAATAATTTGTATAATACTGAATGAATAGAATATACAACACGAAAAATCCCACAATCAGCGTTGATTGTTTCATTTTGTTGTCTCTAATCACATTAGCAAAGCGATAACTAGAGCTCCCTAACTAGTACAATTTTAATATTTCCAAATAACAGAGGATCACTCATCACGAGCAAAATAAAAACAATGTCTATATCCTAATCACAAATCAAATAACGAACAAGTAAGAATGGAACCCAATACAACGAAAACGAAATCGAAGAACTAGTCGCAATTTTTAATATATTCATTCAAAATGAAACAAAACAGAAAATAGAAATTATGCAATTCAATTTATAAACTAAAGAATCAGTTAACATTGAAAGCAAAACCCAATTGACATAGAGAAACCGAGAAACTCACATTGTTTCCCTTCCAAACTTTGTAGAACCTCTTGGGTTTATCATTCGGGTCCATACTGTCACCAGGAAGAAGAACAACTCAGAACCCAGATTAGGATTTCTGTTCCAGTTTCCAAACCACAACAGAGCTCTGTATTATCACAACCCCACTTTCTCCTCCTCACAATCCATTGCATATATCAAACGAAACCCACAAAAATCTTCTCACGAAATCCAAAATTTGCGTCCTGGGTTTGTGATTCTAAAGACAATACATGCATGTGAATGTGAACTGGAGTTTGGAAAGGCAGGTGATCAGAAAGAGAGGGAAAGAGAGAGAGAGAGAGGTTGTTGGATCAAAAAAAATCCAGCTGCCTCTCTGCTCACCCAAAACACTTTTGTTATTGTTTCAGACGGGTTGCACAAAGACAGCAAGATTCTCCCTTTCTTCTGTCTCTCTCTCCAAAACTCTTCCTATTTTTTTCTTGCTTCCCAAACGATGGCAACGATGAGTACGGGGGCGGATGTTTCAATTTCTCCCAGATTTTACGCGCGTAATATTCCTTATTTTACTACTTTATTTATAGAACGACGCGAAACATTTAATTAAAATATTTGCTTAAAGCTGTCCAATATGTTTGAGCAACGTGCCATCACGGCTCAAGATGTTCATGGTACAACATCTACAAACTTCGTTTCTCTATATATATATATATATATATATATATATATATATATTTTTTAAATATATCATTAAATTACTTGGTGCATATCAGTGAGAGAGAGTCTCGTTTTCCGCCTTTTAGTGAGAGAGAGTTTCTGAGAGCTTGTCTTCTCCGAGGGAGGGAGGCGCCTCCCTCCCTCCTCCCGGTAGTGCTTATCCCTCTAGTCTTTTCTGGGCTAGGGTGTTTTTTGTTCCCCTAGTTTGTTTCAGTGGTGTTTTATTCCCCCCGGCTTGTTTCCGGTGGTGATGTTTGTCCTCTTAGCTGTTGGGGCTATGGAGTTTGGTTATTTTTGTTTTTTGTTGTTGTTTTCCTTTTGTTTTTGACAGATTCATTTCGTTTGAAGTCGCCTTTGGGTGTAACCTCGGTTCGTGTTCTTCCGGCTTTCTTTTCTCTTAGATCTATGGTGTTACGCCGAAGATCTTTCGACACAACCACCCAGACTTTGTTCGCCGTCAGCCTCTGTTCCTGTTGCCTCATTCACCAGCGACGTTGAACTTCCACGCTCAGAGCGTGGTCTACACGCGTTGAGGGTTTGGTTTGCGCGTGAGGGCCACGATCACCTCTCTGGCCGGTGGGATGGTGTTTTCGGGAAGGAATGCTGATTGGCTGCAACAGGGGTGGCCCAGTGTGCGACGCGTGTTTTAAACGCGTTGGTGTCAGGGTTGCTCTTCACTGCCGGCTTAGCGTTTTGTTGTCTGTCTGTTTTGTATATTCTTACTTTCTTTCACAGTTTACTATTGTAATGGGCTGAAAATTACTTGAGCATTTAGGTGACTTGAAAGCTAGACCAGGCTTTCTCATTTTTAGATGGGTGGTGCTTTATTGTTTAGAGAGGGCTATATTTTTATTCATGTAATTTTAGCTTGTTGTTTTGGTAACTGCTTTAAGTTAGGTTTGATCCTAACTTGGGGTTTAGAGATTCTTTATCTTTATTCCCTACCTTCAACCTTTGGGTTTGTGTTGTAGATGTTGGGACTGGGTTATTTGCCTTCGGACTCTTGTATTTGCCTTCGGGCTTTTATTGAATGAATGTCCCTGTTCAAAAAAAAAAAAAAATATATATATATATATATATAAGCCGGCTCAACATGATTATTTGTCGAGAGACCTGGTTGGTGGACAACTTTGTACTTTGTAGGGACATAGGTTGCACAACCCGTTGTTTACCTAATCTAATCTAGATTAGGAGTCTTGACATTGATTACCAACATATTTTTATTCCAATAATAATTCTTTTGTCATTATCCAACAGCCTCCAAAATTTTGGTTTTATTTTATTTGTATGTTTCCTTGTTTTGGAAATTAAAGCAATTTTTTATATATTATTTACTTACAAAAAAAATAAAAACAAAAAATTGAAGTAATTTTAAAAGTCCATCCCAAGTCATTTTTGTGTCTATTTAAAAAGAAACTTGATTCATATCAACTTTTCACACAATTAAAAATATAACTATCTTATGTAGCAGAAAATTATATAATAGTTGTGATTTAATTTTTATTTAAAGAGTCTATGATTCTCTGTCACATAGAATAATTATTCGTATTTTTAGTTATGTAAAAAGTTGGCAGGAAATTATATCTCATTTAAAAAATAATATAATTTTTAAAATTATAATTAAATTTGTGATTAATTACTATTAAATTTTGATTAATTAATAAATTTAAAATTCATTTTATTTTTAGACCGACACGTGTGACACATTATAGACTTTGGCGTTTTAGAACTTCTTACCCGCAATGGTGTTCACATGCATCGCCCCCGGTAGTCTGGTACTATAGTATCTCCACGCGCACAGAGAGAGAGAGAGAGAGAGCGCGTTCCAGCGTCCCGAATAATAGGAGAAGAAAAAAGAGAAGAAGAAGAAGAAGTCTCTTTCAGATTTCTTGTATGGCTGTGGCTGCTTTGCTGATCTCAGATTTCATAATCTCGTTCATGTGGGTATGGTCAGGGGTTCTGATTAAGATCTTTGTGAACAACGTTTTGGAGTTGGGCCATGAACCCAGTGGCGAGGTTATCAAGTGCGTTCTCTCCATCATCAACATGTTCTTTTTCGCGTTTTTGGGTAAGACTACCAAAGGTGGAGCCTACAATCCTCTCACGGTGTTGGCTGGTGCCATTTCTGGGGATTTCAGCCGCTTCCTCTTTGACGTTGGTGCTAGAATCCCAGCTCAGGTTACCTCTTTGGTGCTTTTTTATTTGGTTGTTAGAACCTATGTTTTTGTTGGTAAACGGCTTAATTTGATTGAAATGTGAATTGACTTTGTTTTATTTGGGTGTTGAAGCACTATCTGATTATCGACTGGATTTGTTTGATTGGAGCGCGAACTGGGCTTGCTTTATTTGCTTGTCTGGTTCGCGGTAAAGTGAAGGAAACAAGATTTTTGGATTTTTGTCATTTTATTTTCTCCCAATACTGGAATACTTGTCTTCAATCATGAGAAATAATTGTATAAAGCTTACTTGGGTGGATATCTGAAGTTTTTGTGCTCCAAAATAGAAATCTGATTGAAACTTTTTTTCTTTTTCAGAAATGAACTGGGGCATGATTTGGTGTGTTCTTTTTTTTTTTTTTAATTAATTTAATTTATCTTTTGTTTGGGAAGCTGAAACTTACCGAAAAGAAGGAATGCTGAAATCTTAGTTCAGCTTTTTATTGGGGCCTTCTGCTTAATTTGGCACTAAAAACATAATACTTTCTGCTTGTGTGTGTGTGTGTTAGCACGAAGATGCATACTTAGTTGTGTGTGTGTCTTTATTGTCTGTCTGTGTGTTAGCAGTTAGCACGAAGATGCATCTTAGTAAAGCCAAGGAAGGACACAAGTCTATAATTTGTTTTCTTTCATGTTTAGTAACTGAAATAATTTTAAAACAAAAGGAAACAACAATAATTGAGAAATTATCTTATAATACAAATAATAGAACCTATTCATATAAAAAAAAAAAAAAAAAAAATTAAAAATTAAAAAAAAAAAAAAAAAAAAAAAAAAAAAAAAAAACAAATAATAGAAGAACCTACCCATTTAACATGTCTGTGATAAGTTTTGAAGTTTTCGGGTTTTAGGGCTTAACTCCTTGTGGGTTATGTTGGGTTCTTTTGTGAGCTGTTCTAGGGTGCTCCTTTTGGGCTTTAGGGTTTTGTTGGGTGATTTATGTGGGTTGACTTTAGTTGTCCCTGTGTATACTCCCTATATACTTAGAGGTGCCTTACGTTTTTTCTAATAAAACTTTTCTTACTTATCAAAAAAATAGTTTTAACATAATAAAAAATGTACTAAAAAAGTTGTCACGTGGAGGAAAAAGAAAATGTTTCTTTTTAATCCTCTTTTTCACATGTTTGATCCATTTCTCATGCTATTGTTCTTACTGCACATGCATCATGAAGAAATGGGATCAGTGTGATTACGTACTTTTGATGAGCTAAAACATGAAAGACAGAAGTAGGATATAACCAGTCAATGCATCAAAGATTTTTCCTCTTTATATTTATTCTGGTGTTCTTCCACGGACCACGGGCATCCTTTTCCGCCAATCGGACTAGGGTGAAATGTCCTGCAATCTTGAGATTCAATTCATTTAAGGATACAGCCACAAGCTACTGCAGGGCTGGGGGAGAAAATACTGAGTTGGACAAAGAATGATTATTTCTCATGTCCTTCAATTAGGAATTTCAGAGAGAATATTGTTTGGAGTAGATAATTTAAGTTTGCCAAAACTATGTGCCTTGGAAATTATTTGCAATCATTCAGTAGTAGCTGGTTCCTTCTACCATGGAGGCAACTTGTTTTTCTTATATACACTGCTTTTGACCTTATATTTACTCGCCAGGTGATTGGATCGATTACTGGGGTTAGGCTCATTATTGAGACCTTCCCTGAAATAGGACTTGGGCCACGTTTAAATGTCGACATCAATCGAGGTGCACTGACCGAAGGTTTTCTGACATTTGCAATTGTTACTATCTCTCTTGGACTGGCCAGAAAAATTCCTGGTAGTTTCATCATGAAGACTTGGATCTCAAGTGTCTCCAAGTTAACTCTTCATATACTTGGCTCTGATCTGACTGGTGGTTGTATGAATCCAGCTTCTGTAAGCATCTAGTTTTTTTACTGATTTATGAATTTTTTTTTTTTTTTTTTTTCCTATCATTACTTTAGCTGCAGAAACTTAAATCATAGAAATTGATTAATGTAGGTGATGGGATGGGCTTATGCTCGCGGGGATCACATAACCAAGGAGCATATACTTGTGTACTGGCTTGCCCCAATAGAGGCGACTCTGCTGGCGGTATGGATATTTAAGTTGGTAGTCCGGCCAATAAAAGAGGAGAAAGCAAATGTGAAGAGTAAATCAGAATGATAAAGTTCCACTTGGTATTCAAGAGTAGGTTTATCCAATCTCTTAGCATTTGAGTAGGTGAAAATGGTTAGAGACTATCAGATCGAGTTGAAGGAACATACAGAATTTTGTACATCAATTCAATTTCCTTGGGCTCATCCATTTGTAATTTTATCATTCATTGCAGTTAGTAGATTCACCAATATGTTCCTGTTTCTCTCCTCCGCCTGTGTTCATGCAAAAATATAAATGTTTCTACTTGCACACATGCTTTCTGCGTACGTGTGAAACAAATGAGTATCTTGCAGTTAACGTGGAGCATAAATAAGAAGGCTTTGAGAATTAAGTATCATGAACTGCATATTGGGAGGTAAACCTTCTTTTACAAGGATTTAGTGACGGCAAAGTTAAGAACAGTCCCAAAATCCTAGAAAATGAGAGCTTGAGAATCTTTGGTGGCCAATGTTTACAACGATATGAGGTCTCTCTGGAAGGGAAGCAGGATCAGAAAGAATGTGCATTCTTATAGCATCTTCAGTATTTAGATGTGGCAAATCATCATGTAGTGAAATGGTGAAACTTTTTCTTGTTTTCTTTCTTTTTAGTATTGATGTAGGTGATGGATTTAAGGCAATTTAGTCATAATTTTGGTAGCAATGAACTAAAATGCGAAGTGAACAGTGGTGAGGGCTGATTTTTGGTGGGACCCAAAAAGAAGACCCACATTTGCTTCAGAATGAAAGAGGGCCCAATTCGAAATGAGGTTCTCACAGCGAATGTCAGCGGGCCAGTAAAAGAGGGGCTTATCTGGCCTACTTTCAATAAGCAAACCATTAAAAGATTGTTGTGTTGTTGCATGATCACAAGGCCACTGGACAAACGCAATCCCCATAGAGTAGCATTCACGAAAGCTTAAAGGATTGATGCTACACGGTCAGAAGGCCGTTCAACGGCCATGATTCTACCAAAAAATGCAAGCAGAGGCCTACGGCCTGATCAACGTGTAATTGCTAAGAGCCGGTAATGCAGGTAATTTCAGCACACTATTGTTGATAATCTATGGCTCATATTACATTGGGCCATTGACTAGTACATGGTTATATACCCCATATTATATTGGTCAATTGGCTAGTATATAGTCATGTACTCTTGATTATATTAGGCAATTGGCCTGTATGTGACCATATGCCTCAAAACACCTCTTGTTGGGTAGCCGATCAAAGTAGAATGGACAGCCAGAATAAGGCCATGAGTTCCAAATCAAGTTATCGAGTGATCGGCTACCCAAAACAAAACAAGTGAAACCATCGATCCCTCAAGATATAGGAGATTCAACAATCCAATCTGGACGTCCGAAATCGACAATGCAATTACAACCGCCATGCTAAGACAACAATTATGTCTATGATATCACCAAAGTAGGTGACATAAGGGGAACAATGAATCATAACTAAGCCTGGTACTAGCCGGGCTGATTAGACCTAGGAGGCCTAGCAGACCTCTTCTCACCATTCGAAAAAAGAAAAAAAGCCCAACATTAGTGGCTAATCAAGGTGGCTAGCTCCTAAGCCGAGAAGGCTCAATACCAACCCAACACAAAACTCGGTCAAATACCCATACATAAGGAATTGTTAGAAAGTAAGATGCTAAAGAAGGGACAAGGCAAATCCAAACCGCTCAGATCAAGCGTGCAAACTAAAGGTTGTAAAATGAAAGTCCCTTTAGCATTTTAGACAATCACATGATCACCTACCCCAATATACCAAGGACGCCTTGACAGGTGAAACCAATAGGACGACGCCCCCTCACACACGTGAACATCGAAAAAGGGAAAGCGTCGGCTCAACCGACGATGATCGAAATCAACTCTTACCAATGATGCAGCAACCATGAACCAAGCTAGCCCAGAAAGAACTCCTTCTCCAGGGGATGAACAACCCTCATACATCCCATATGCTAGCCAGTAGAGTGGCGCAGACGAGAGAGAGAGCGAGAGATCGAGAGTTTATGGAAAAAAAAAAAAAGATACAGACGAGCAAATTCTTTGGTGTCGGCGTCGTTGGGTGTTGAGTGTTGATAGGAAATCTCTATTCGGCATCGTTGTTCTCTTCTCTGATCAGCAAAGCTTGGAATAAAGAAGAAGAAGCAAGGAAGCCTGCATGGAGAGCTGTGAGAGGAGAGAGAATATTTTTATGATTATAATAAAGTTTGGCAATGGGTTACATACCGCAGCATTTCCAAGCTTTAATTAGGAAAAACTTAAGGAATTTGTTGTGGGTCACTTTTTGTGATTTTCTACATTTTTCTTAAATTTAGGTAATAGTATTAGTTATAGGAAACGGCTAGGAATGCTCTAATAAGTGTGTGGCCCATGCATGGCACTACATAAATGCATGAGCACAAATCCTAGGTTTCATTTTAAGGTTAAATACTTTACTGCCTCGTGTGGTTTGCGACCTTTTATGTTTTGCCCCCTAAATTTTACTTTTTATTAAAGGTAGTACTTGTAGTATAGGAAAAGACGAAAATGGTACCTTCGTCTATTTTTACATCTAAAACTAACGTCCAGCTATGTCATCCTACAGGTGTCAGCGTACATGCACGACACATGTCCCCGTAGCACACATCAACGCTGACGTAGCTACCATTTTTTTTTATTATTTTAATGATATCTTATATATATATATATATATATATGGGGTGGCTGTCACCCCCATTTTGGCCAAAGGGGTGGCTGAGCCTAGGGGTGAGCATAGGGCGGGGGAGAGGGGGGCAGATTTCCGCCATTTTTGCCCCCGCCCCGCGACCCTGCGGGTTTAAAAAATCCCTCCCGTGACCACAACTTTGTTCACTAAAGCCGCAGGGTCATGGGGGAGGGCGGGGCAGTTTCTGCTTTTGCGAGTTTTGCTGATTTTGGAGGGAGATCGATCTGAGTCAGAGAAACGGAGGAGATCTGAGTCGATCTAGGAGATTAGAAGTAAAGGAGAAGAAGGATACGGAGCGGTTTCGATCTCCATGGGGCGCCGAAAGAAGGACTAGTATGTTGAGAAGAATGAAGAAACAAAGAAAATGGAGACGAAAACCGTGAAGATTATGCTGACTTGCTGAGGAAGGATCCAGAAGTCCACGTGCCAGAAGATGATGGGTCCGTGGGTATCTCGAGACAAATAATGGCTTACAGTTGTGAGCCATTGCGTTGGTTCAAAACGCACAGTTTTTCACCTTTTTAAATACCCATGCGTTTTAATTCTTTTGAAATTGAACCAATGCATGTTTCCACTTTCTAGGCTTCCAGTTGTACTCCAACTTCACAAGTGACTGCCACAGTGCCATATATCCTTCTAGTTCTAGAGCCATCTAACTGCAAGCCATTCCTTTCCTTTCCTTTGCTTTCTCTTTTCAGTTCTTTGGGTGAAGAGAAGAGAATAACAAAGAAGAGATGCTGAACGAACTCAACATAGAGTGAAGAGAAGAGAAGAATGAAGAAGACTCTAGAGGCAATGCAGGGTTAAGGTCTTTTAATTTTTTTTTCGTTTTTTTTTTCTTCCTACGGGTAGGGGTGGGGTGGGGCGGGTCCCCGGAATTTTTTAAAGCCCCAACCCGTAACCCGCCCCGCCCCTCACGAGTATACCATATTTCAACCCGTACCCGTAAAAAAAACACTAAAACCCGTGTTTTTAGGGGCAGGGCGGGGCGGGGGGTGCAGGATGGGGCGGGTCCACGGGTTTTTGCTCACCCCTAGCTGAGCCACCCTCAAGGTACCATTTCTGATACTTATTCAAACCACAGAGGGCACATCATGAAATTTATAAAACCACAAGGGTATATTTTGGAAAAAAAAAATTTGTGTTTAAGTAACAAACATTTGCTCATTTTTTGGGTTATATCAATTGGCCACGCATATAATTTTATGTTTCCAATTGTTACACATGATTGATTGTGTTTTTTTTTTTCTTTTATGAAGGGTTCAATTCTTGTCAACATGTTATTTTGATACACGACAGACATATATGTTACTTTTGGTTCAAAACAGGCATACCAAATATGCCAAATATTATTTGTGAGTACCATTTGTGATATAATTACAAAACTAAAGTACCATTTCTGGTACTTATTAAAACTACATGGGGCACATCATGAAATGTATAAAACCACAGAAGTATATATTGGGAAAAAAAAAATTGTGATTTTTAATTTTAAGGTTTTTTTTTTATAAAAAAAAATAATAAAAAATAAAAATAAAAAAAAATCTAGAGCCACCCCTTTAGGCCACATGGGGGTAGCCGGCCACCCCCATTTTGGCCAAAGGGGTGGTCGAACCACCCCCGTGGCAAGTGAAAAAAAAAAAATAAATAAAAAATTAGGTTTTGGCAGTTGGGGGTGGCTCGGCCACCTCCAGACCGGGCCACCCCCAAGGGCCAAAACTTAATTTTTTTTTTTTTTTTTTTCACTTTGGCCATTAGGGGTGGCCGAACCACCCCTATGGACCATGGGGGTGGCCGAACCACCCCTATGGGCCACGGGGGTGGCCGAGCCACCCCAAGCCTAATGGGGGTGGCCGAGCCACCCCCAAGCCAAATGGGAGTGGTTTCGGCCATCCCCATGTGGCCCAAAGGGAGTGGCTGGGCCACCCCAGATTTTTTTTTTTTATATATATATATATATATAAGAAATCATTAAAAAAAAATGTTAGTCACGTCAGCGCTGAGGTATACCACGGGGACAGATGTCGCGCATGCACGCCAACACTGTAGAATAACATAGCTAGACGTTAGTTTTGGACAGGAAATTAGACGAAGATACAATTTCTGTTTTTTCCCATACCATAGGTACCAAATTCGGTAAAAAAGAAAACTGAGGGGGCAAAAAATAAAGGTCGTAAAGCACATGGGTGTATAGGCTATTTAACCCTTTATTTTATTATCCAAAACATGTTGCTATATTAAGATTATTTATTTTGGCAAAGTACCTATGAGGTCATAATGTCACTCGGGCATTATGAAAGTATATTTATAACGCCATATTGTCACTTGAGCATTATGAAGGTATATTTATATCATGATATTGTTACTCTGGCATTAAGATGACCAAAGTAGTATTTATTCGTATTTTTACATGGGTATTACTACGGCATAGATATAATTATTGTTATTTTTTATTTATTCAAGATATAGTTATTATTAAAATACACTAATGTTACTCAGGCATTATAACGACGCTATTGTAAAATTTCAAATTTCATTTGGTCATTACAACAAAGCTTTTATAATTTTTTTCAACGATAATTTGAATATAATAACTTTATATTAAGGCATTATTCTAAAACATTAAATATAACTCTATAAATTAAATTGATCATTATAACAACTTACTTTTAAATAAAGAACAGAAATTTCCTATAAATTGGTTTGTAGGAAATTTCATACAATTCATATATAAGAGTAGCATGTGTCCTTTAAACATGTGAGAATGACATATTTTTTTATTAATGCTATTAAAACAACATGTGTTTCTTACATGCCAATGGATACATGTCAATCTTATATGTGGATTGTATGAAATTTCCTACAAACTGGTTTGAAGGAAATTTCTGTCATTAAATAAATAGATTTTAAAGTGTAAAAGAGGGCACTTTAGAAGGGCTCACCAAGCTATTTTGTAAAATAGCGTATTCAAACCCCGAGAGCACTATTCCCTCGTACCTCCTTCTTTTCCCTTTTTTCTTTCCTCATTTCTCCCTCTTTTTCCTTTCATTTTCTCTCTATCTCCTCTCTTCTTCTCGGTAACAAGCTGCCTTGCTCTCAACTCTCTCAAATTCTCTCAAGAGAGAAATGAGAGAAACTTGTGATAATGAAGGGAGACTAGCTCCCTATGTAAGAGCCTCACAGTGGGTTATGTAAACCCACTGTGAATCTATAATAGATAACAAACTCACAAAAACATCATTACATCCCATTATGTATCCCAACGCTAGAGTAGATCCAAGCTGCATTTGTGAACAATGCAACGCTACCTGTAGCATTGCACTGCTCATACATCTTTCTTTTTTTTATTGTATATTTCAGGCTCGAAAATGACGAATAGGGTTGCTTCTTTTTCTTTTTCTTTTTTCCTTTTTTTCCTTTTCCCTCTACCTTTTCCTTTTCCCTCTACCTTTTCCTTTTCCTCTCTTCTCTCCCGCTTCTTTCTCTCGTCTATGTGTCTCTCTGTCTCTCAAGGTCTGCTCTTTCCCCCATCTTCTATCTCTCAAGGTCTTCTCTCTCTCTCTCTCTCTCTCTCTCTCTATGGTCTCTCTTCTCTGTTTTCATCCAGGACTCGTGAGGAAATCGTCAAAATCAGCTGAGTTTCATCAAAATCATGTTGGTCGCAGAGAGTGAACCTGGTTCGTGAACCTATTTCTTAGCTGCACAACCCATCCCCTTCCCCGCCCCTGCTTCCCGTCGCACCAGAGAGAGAGAGAGAGAGAGAGTGCCAAGAGTCTAAGAAGAAGAAGGAGAAGAAGGTGAAAGGAGTGGATGTCTTCATAAAGGCACATGGCCTAGAGAAACGACAAAGCTAGGTAAGACTCTTCATTTTTCTTCCCTTGTGAAATTTTTGTTATGATGGGTTGATACTCTTCTGTTAATTGATTTTGAATTTTAGTGGAATTTGGGTGTTGATTTCGTTGGATGTATATGCTGGTGGCCGAAATTTTAGAGGGGATTTTGATGTGCTCTTTGATATTTGGATTGAGTTTGCTTGTTCTGATAGTAACTTTGAGTGTGCTCTTGTGAATCATTGATGAGTTTTAGTGCTTGAGAACATATTAGCTTCAGTGAGTTCTTCACGGGTTAAGTTTGATGGGTAAATGATTTGTTGGGTTTCTGTGATTTGTTCAAATAATAGAGATATGTGTGTTTGTGGAAGTGTTTGTTTAATTTTTTGGTTCTTAATATTTCTAAATTAGGAGTAGGGCTGGCAATTTTGACACAACCCGACACGAACACGACATGAAATTAGCAGGTTTAGGTTTACCTTAAACGGGTTTGGGTCATAAACCAATCGACCCGTTTATGACATGTTTATTTCTACCTGGCTGGTCGTGTCGTGGGTCACCCATGGGTGACCCGCCAGACTCGATTTTTTTTTTTATTAAAAAAAAAGAAAAGAAAAAGGAAATGTGATTAGCCTAGGATGTAGAGAAGCATTAATGAACACAGTGCACTACTACACTGGGCTCAAGGAAATGAAAAAGGATTCAAACTCATTTATATGGAAAGTTGAAATGACAAGACAAGAGGAAAGCTAGAAAGGAGTTGTTATTCTTCACTCAATAGTCCATTCTGCTATAAGATCGCACAGCCAAGAAAATTTTTGATTTTTTCTTTGAACAGTGTGCAACGTGTGCCGCGTGGAAACGACCCTAGGTAGAGAAGAGAAAACACACACAAAAAAAACCCTAATTTCTTTTTTCCTTCAGTGCCACCCCCTATTCTTCTTCCTCCTGCTCAACGCTCTCTCTCTCTCTCTGCTCTCCGCTCACTGCCAACATCGCTGCCAGCGTCGCTCTGTCGTCATCGGACGAAGGAGAGCGCTCGAGACGAGCGGCGTCCTTGGCCCACTAAATCAACTTCTCCACTTCATCTTCTTCATCCTCAGCAGCATCATCATCATCATCGGAGGATGATAACTTGGGATCCACAAGAATTCCGTGAGAGCCCTTGAGAGCAACAAATCTGGCAGAGAGCACATCTTCATCCACACTAGACGTGGTTGATTTTTGAGATTTTTGCGGTGGAGATAGAGAATTAGAAGACGGATTAGGGAGGACAGAGGGTTGTGATTTGAGGGCTTGGAAACGACCCATTATGGGTTTCACGGGTCGTGTCGGGTGACCCGTGAAAATTGCCTTGTCGTGTCGTGCCTGGAGCTCCGACCCATTAATATAAACGGGTCGTGTTTGGGTCTAACTTAAACGGGTTGTGGGTCGTAAACGGGTCGACCTGCAAACCCGTTTTGCCAACCCTAATTAGGAGGTTGTCCAATTTTCGTTGCTTTGTTCCAAAATTTTCCTCTGTTCATGGTTATCGCAAACCGTCTTAAGATCTACAATGGACTGCTCAACGTGTTAATTCTCAACTTTCATAAATCCAAGATCCCATCATGTAATTGATTGAGATTCTCCAAATAAGAGGTATTTCCTACTCTTAGCTTACTCCTACTAAATTTGAATTCCTTTCAATCCGGCATTTCATTTCTGAAATCATCCTCACATTAGCTCCTTGTTATTGAAAGAAAATTTAGCAAAATATAATTAAGGTTCTCTATGTTTATATAAAAGAAGTACACACTTTTCAACCACAATTTTTATTTCCTTCTCCTTTTCTTTTGAATTGAGTTTTTTTTTTTTTTTTTTTTGAGATTATTATGTGTCGTTTTCTGCTTATAATTGTCTTATTAATTAGTGATAAAACTCTGTTTGTAAGAGGTATAATAGTGTTAGGGATATAATTGTACTAGTGGGCTTTTGTTAGTTAGTTAGAAGATATTTGTTATTTAAGTCCAAGGGGAGTGTAGAGATGGGATCGAATTTGCTAAGTGTTTCAGAAACTATAGTTCTTGGAGCTTGGGGTTGAGCTCAAATCACCCTTCTTGGAGCTTTATCTGGGCTTGAACCAGATACAATCAATTCAGCATCTCATATTTTCTCATTATATTCCATTCTTTTTCCATTTTTACTCTACAATTCATTATCATTTCCATTACTTTTTTTTTTTTTTTAAGAAAAGACGAGATCACATGTCCAATAGTGATCCCGACCCAAATTTATTAGATAAAAGCCTCACTTTTGGCGGAGGAATACCATGATAACATCCAAAAATCACAGGATTTACAAAGAAACCATCCCATAAAAGACATAACACAACTTACTTTATTCTAAAGCAAGGTAAACCACATTTATCTACCCGTAAAATCCCTTTGAGTTCCTTAGAAATATTATTCGAATTATAATCATGCATAATCCCCGCACTACCACGTTTACTGAGCCAGTCCGCAGCTTGGTTACCCTCTCTAAACACATGGTTAAACCAAGTATTCAGGCCACTGAGGAGCAAAACTATTTCCTCCCAAAAATCCTCCAAGTACCAAACCCAACAACTACCTTTCTTGAACTAAGTCATAATCAGAGATGAGTCAAGTTCAACAACAATATTACGTAAACCCATCGCCTTACATTTTCGCAAACCAATTAGAACCCCCAATAATTCTGCTTTATTATTAGAACCAATACCAATATACTCTGAAAAAGCAACAATTAGATTACCTTTATGGTCTCTAATCAATCCCCCCGCACCTGAAATCCCCGGATTCACCAAATTACTACCATCCGTATTTAATTTGAACCAACCCAGCTCTGGCTTCTCCCAAGAAACTGCAATGAAATTACTTTTCGAAAGAGAAACAGCCAGCAAATTTAAATCTTTAAGAATTGCTTGATCACGATGATGCAAATTACCGGTATCCCTGAGCCTCAAGCCAACCCAATGAATCCAGTATTTAACCTTCCGCCACAAAACATTAAAGCAATCCTTTTGTCCCTCCATTCGAGCCGAACATCTCCATATCCATAAATTCCAAATAATGATACAGGGAATCAACCCAATCAAATTACCAACCTTTGTGGATTTTTTGGATCTACGAAACCAAGTTTCAACAGTAATCAACCAAGACCGAATAGCCACATAAGGAATACCCAGGAAACTAGAGCACATTTGCCAAAGCGTAGCCGCAATCTTGCCATTGTAAAGCACATGATCCAGGTCGTCAAAGTCGCCCTGCGGATAGCATTCACATTTTGAGGCTAAAGAGATACCAATACACCTTATCCGGTCGTCTACACTCAAGCTATTAGTCATCGCCTTCCACACAACAACTGAAATTTTTTTTGGTAAAGCAAAGTGCCAAATCCAGTTTGTCCATTGGTGCTTTGGAACCGAAATATGAAGCCAGTCCCAAACACTTTTTGTTGAAAATCTCCCATCCCTACTACCAAGCCATATTAACCGATTCATTCCTGGTTTAGTTCCATCAATCTGAGAGAAAATATTATCAGCAATCTCTTGACCCACTAGCTGAACAACCAAGTCCACATCCCAACTATTTTCCACCATGCAATCTTTTATTTTTAATAAAGGCGAATCAGATATCTGAACCTTCTGACATATAGGACCCAACTCCATCCACTTATCCCGCCAAAATGATAGGTTCCCATCTTTGACATGCCAAACGGACTTGTCAATAACCAGGGGAATGGAATTAATAAGCATTTTTCAAAATCTAGAGCCTTTAGAGGAGTCGACAAGGGAAATATGTTGATTCTTCACGTATTTAGCTTTAAAGAAACACGACCATACGGTATCCTCCTAGAGGAATTTCCAGGCAAATTTGGATTGAAGGGAGCTGTAGACATCCATAATATTTCTGATCCCCACGCTGCCTTCATCCACGGGCCTGTAAACCGATTCCCAACACACCCATTTCCTCTTTGGCCTTCCTTCAGACGAACCCCAGAAAAACGTACTAAAAAGTCTGTTAATCTTCCCAAATATTTGCTTGGGAACTGGTAAGACTGATAATAAATGCACTGGCAAACTTGAAAGAACGTGCTTAATCAGAAGTAATCTGGCACCAGCAGAAAGATATCTCATCTTCCAACCCTCAATTTTTTTAGAAATTTTAACCAACAAATCATCAAAATACCAAGATTTAACCCTACCAGGGAAAATGGGAACCCCCAAATATCGCGTTGGGAAATTTCCCATCGAAAAACCAGAAACACGAATCAGCTCCTGACGCCTAGAATCTAGAATACGGTTAGAAAAAAAAAAAATAGATGATTTCGAGGCGTTGACCACTTGACCAGACCACTGGGCATAGGTATCAAGAACTTCTAAAATGCTCCTCACATCTTTCTTTCTACCAGTCGAAAAAATAACCATATCATCCGCATAAAGCAAATGGGATATTAAAGGGCCCTTTCTAGGCTGTAAATAGTATCCAATAGTCCCATCTTGAACTTTCTTCCGCAACAATCTAGAAAACACCTCCTCCACCAAAATAAATAAATAAGGGGATAAAGGATCCCCCTGGCGAAGACCCCTACCAGCCTTAAAAAAACCTTTAGAAGTGTCATTCATCACCACAGAGAACCAAGAAGAAGAAACACAGTTAGAGATCAACTTACAAAACCCCAAGGAAAACCCAAACGCATTCAGCACTTGCAGTAAAAATTCCCAGTCTACCATATCATAAGCCTTGGCCATATCAATTTTCATCATAATGTTACCCCCCTTGAATTGGTTTATTTATGTCTTGAACCAATTCCTGTGTAAGACTTATATTCTCAAAAATACTTCTGCAAGGCAAAAAGGCTCCTTGCTCTTCAGAAACCAAACGACACAAAATAGCAGATAATCTATTCACAATCAGTTTTGAACATATTTTATACACAACCGAGCAAAGGCTAATAGGCCTAAATTTATCAAAGGAACATGGGTCCGCCACTTTCGGAATTAAAACAAGAAAGGAAGCGGTGTAATACCTCGGAAACGCCGTACCTGCAAAAAAGTCCCTGACTGCCTCGACCAAGTCTGTCTGAATAAAATCCCAACAATGTTGGAAAAAACCAGAAGTAAAACCATCCTGGCTAGGGCTGCTATTAATCGGTATATCAAACAAGGCATCTTTAATTTCCTGCTTCGTTGCACTCCGACATAAGTTCAAATTTTCAGCTTCCCTCACCTCTTCTTGTATAATATCAGATAAACTAAGTACTAACGCCGAAGCCCTGCGACCCAAAAAATCAGCAAAATGAACTACCGCTTCATTATGAATCTCTTCCGGCGTAGACTTCATTCTACCATCTGGAAGATTCATCGAATTAATAATATTCCTCTTATTAGTCTGCAAAGTTGCAAAGAAAGAAGCATTAACCTCCCCATGCCCTATCCACGTATTTTTAATTTTTTGAGCAATTCTGGTTTCCTCTCGTTTCATCCAAGTGTTTAATTCCGCTTGAGCCTCAAGCATATCCGCTTCCACTTCTTGTGAATAAGACTCTTGCAATTGAGTTTCCTTTTGCTCAACTTTTTCCTCCAGTCGTTTTAAGTGCATCGTAGTCCAACCGAAAACCTCACGATTCCATCTTCTAAGAGCATTTTTAACTTTTTTCAACTTATAAGCAAGTTTCCACAAACCAGCTCCATCCACCTCCTCATTCCATAGATTATGAACAAACTCCCCAAAACCTTCATGCAACGTCCACATCTGTTGGAATCTAAAAATGCTAGGACCATACCTCTTATCCGAACTCTCCAACCGAAGAGACATAGGCGCATGATCTGACGATTTTCGAGGTAAATATTTCAATGATACCGTCGACCATCTATCCAAAAGCCTTGTATTACACAAAGCCCTATCCAAACGAGCCCAACTACGAGTCAAACCTCCACGCCCATTTCACCAAGACAGTTTATTTCCTGAAAAAGGCACTTCGATCAACCCACCATTTTGAATAAAAAAGGAAAAATCTTCCATTGCCCTTGGCAGACGTGGACATCCTCCTCTTCTCTCCCCATCATGACGAATAGTATTAAAATCGCCAATAATCATCCAAGGCATTTGTAAAACTCCAAAAGACAGAAGACTATCCCAGAGCTGCCTTCTCTCCATGTAATTACATTTAGCATAGACAGCAGAAATGAGCAAAGAAGAGTTAATTAGAAAAGTAACATGCTGATTCGACTCCTGAAGAATATTAACTTGAACCTCATCTTTCCAGAATATCCACAATTTACCACCCGAATCACCATTCGAATAAGACACATCAAAATTCAACATTCCTTGCCAACGTGCAAGTTTACAATCTTGATGAAAAGGCTCCGCAATAATTAAAATCTTCGACTTTAAAACTTTTAGCATATCACGTAATCTAGTCTTCGAGGAATCGAGACCTCGACAATTCCAAAACAGTAGGTTGTCTAACATTGATCAATCCGTTCAGGCCTGCTAGGAGCCTGTGAGGAATTGCGTAGCTTCATACTAGATCTTAGCTTTGGTTTCAAAATTTCAGTATCCAAAACACCATCTTTTTCTTTCACAAAATGCGGTAACACACATATTCCCTCTGAATCCGAAACAGACCCTGAACTCCTCATCACAGGTTTGACTGCTTTTTCGACTCTCCTCCACCCAAGATTTTCCTTGGCCAACTCCTCAACATTATCATCTAGATTCTCCAATATAACACCATCCAGAGAGCCATTTATAGATATAGGATCATACTCCTTTTCATCATTCAGCAGGCCAGCCCCTCCAGAATTGCCAGAATCCCCACCAATCTCCACAGATTTCATCGTACAATCCATGTTAATATTAACCTCCAAAGCAGCTCCCTCTATGATCAATTCAGCACACCTCATCTCAGTTAAGCTTTTATCATTTTTTGCCATTGACTCCCATTGATCCTTGGACAGCCCTTCTTCACTTCTAGTCAGCCATTCCTCCCCTCCATACGTTCCAGTTTTTTCACTCTCCGTGACAGCAACTTCCTTATTCACCCCAGAATGTTTTGCCTCAAAATTATTTTCCTTGACAGCCAAATCATCTCCCACAGGTTCCCCCGAAACAGAGGGTCTATTTCCCCCCAAGACGACCACCTTCTCTGTTTCTTTGGGTTTCTGCGGTTTCCATACAAGACCCGATTCCTTCTTTTTCCCTATGTCCTTCACCAACAGCTTGCAAGTACCAATATTATTCCCTTGTGTATTACATTTGGTGCAGAAGGCCGGAAGGGTTTCATAGTTAATTTCCTGACGCACACTGGAAGGCTGTCGAGGCATCCCAATCCACACATGTTGCACTGGTGGTTGGGAAATATCCATTAGAACACAGACCCTAGCCCCATCAGTGCGTCGCACATTTTGTAGCATTGTCTCTCCGAAGGAGAATTCCAACCGGAGCTGTAATATTCCGCAGGTATGATTCTTGATAGAAATTCGGAGCAAGCCTCGGCAAATTAATCCAAACTGGTGCCATCACAGGTTCCACCTCTTTTGAGAAGTCCACCGTCCACTGAAAATTGCGGTAATTGACCCCATCAATCTCGCTGCTTTCACGGGACATAGACTTGATAAAGTCTACCTCCAAAGCAAATTGAACGAATACGTTTCTGGGCTTCCGCATCGCTGAGACTACCGGCTGAGAGACTAGGCCTCAACGCCCATTAATGAACGCACGGATCCGATCAAGAGAGGGTCGTTGCTTCAGAAACTTCATCACCATAGCAAACCGAAACGGGGCCGCTGATCTCTCAATTTCGTCCCTGGAAAACCGTACGCAAACCTCCCCATCCACAACCTGGTGAGATCGAAACAGAATCACAACCTCAGGGATGGGCTAAGGCGGTACCGACACCAACTCCGCAAAAGACCGAGTCCTCCCCGCCACCGTCGGAGGGCCCTTAGAGCCCCCGGCGGCTGCCATCGTGCCCTTGAGAACCCTAGCGCAAGACAAATTCTATTTTAGTAAAGTTTCAAGCTCAGCATCATCTAGAGCACTGAGTCATTAAGGTACATACCACTTATCATTATCATTTCCATTACAATTCTACATCAGAAAAGATAAAAGAAGCTAGTTCATTATATTGTTATTCTCATACATTTGATTTTATTTTTTTTCAATGCTTTCTCCCATTTAGTATTTATGCTTTCTTAGGATGGAGAAATATTTGCCCTTGAGATTGTCTCATGCTAGAACATTGTGAACTGATTTGAAGTAAACCTAAAGACTTACTTTTGTCATTTCTAACTTGCATAGTTTTTGTAGAGACACATTGCTAACAACATTGTTGTAAAACATTTGCAGGGCACCCTTACATATACTCCACGCCTGGTTTTCGTTGACTTCCCAAGTACTTAATTTGTCTACTATGTTACGAGAGTACTTACTCTAGTTTCCCTTTTGCCTTAAGCAATGAGATCTATCTAGTAATATAACCATGTCTATTTACATTATCTCTGTATGTGGGAGTAGCATTTGAGGTGACAAGGATTCTTTTCATTTTCTGGATAAGTGACCACATATCTTGCTTGTCGTCCACCTTTTTCGGTCATCTCTTTTATTTATTTCGGCATTTCATTTCTGAAATCATCCTCAAATTAGCTCACTAAAAGTTAATTGATTAGTTCATATGTTATTTCGTCCCTTGATTTATGCAAGCTCCATTGAAGTTTAGGTGCATTCGATTGAGCTGTGGATTTCCTGCAACAATGGGGCAAGAGCTAGAAATATGTTATTGCAAGAAAAGCATGCTTCTTTTTATTTATTTATTCATCTACTCAAGAAACTTATACTTGGAGTGCTTTTATCCATTGTCATTTCATTACATCACTTGTAATGTTTGATTGCCCTTTCATTGCCTTGTGTTGTATTTTTTAAGGATGGATTTGAATGATGATATATTCTTCACCCCTCTCATACATAAGGAAGATTATGGTTACAATGCATATATGCCGGCTTCTTTTCACGAGAACATTGATTCCCAAAACACTCAACTCCAACCTCAAACTGAATTCACTACTAAAAAAATTCTGCAAAAAGAAAACTTTAGTGTAGAAGAAGACAAGATACTAGTATCGGCTTGGATCACTACTAGTATGGATGCAATTCATGGTATTGACCAAAAAGCCTCAAAATTTTGGATGAGAGTTCATGCGGAGTATGATGAACATAAGAAGCCTACCTTTTGTGAATGTTCTGTGAACTTTTTAACGAATCGGTGGTCAACAATCCAAGTTGCCACCAACAAGTTTTGTGGATGTATAGCTCAAATCAAAGCAAGGCATCCAAGTGGAGTTACTGAACAAGACAAGGTACGAATGGATTGTTATACCTTAAAGTCAATGAGCCAATGATTAATTAGTATGAATATTTTAATTATTGAATCTTTGTTAATTTTTTAGATTGAGGAAGCGAAGGTAATGTATCACAACATTCACAATGGCTCATTTAATTTTGAACATTGTTGGAATACATTGAGATTTCATCCAAAATGGAAACGAACTTTGTCCGAAGGAGTTAAAAAAAAAAAAATCACTTGTACAAGAACCTTCTTGTACTTCAAATTGATACATTTAGGGGACGACAATGAGTCTCCATCAGTGGTTGTAAACTTGGAGAGGCCAATTGGCAACAAGGCCCAAAAAGAGAGAGAAAACACGAAGGAGGCAAGACCATATGTCTGCAAATCTTGCGGAGGTAGTTAATGATATCAAGGAAGAAAAAAAGAAATCTCATGATCACTGAATTGAAGAATGACAAGAGTATATTCGTCTTACAAAATAAAAGCTTGCGTTTGAGCAATCGAGAGAGGAAATGGAAAAAGAGGCTAATCTTATTAGTAAAAAAAGGTTTGAGATGAAGCAATCTAGAGAGGTAAGGGAACAAGAGGCTAATCTTCTTCGTAAAAAAAAAAAGCTTGAGATGGAGCAATCGAGAGAGGACAAGGAAATTATGACTATGGATACAAGCAGCATGTCTCTAATGAAAAAAGCATATTTTTGTTCACGTCAAATGGAAATCATTGAAAAACGTATGGTCATTCCCATTTGAGATTGATTAAATGTTTTTACATGTGTTTGATGTATTTTTTGGGTTGTATTTTGTTGAAAGTCTATTTTGTGGACTAAATAATTAGTTTGTGAACATGGTCCAATAGTTTGTTTGGTTAGTTAGTGAAAGATGTATTTTGTGGGGCTTTCTTTTGTCCCCATTTGCAGCTTGACATGGTACTTTCTCTCATAGGGATTGTTGTAAACCATGAGAGAAAGATAAATGATCAAAATCTTGTTTCTAATGGTTACCCCAGTATCAGCTTCAAGAAGTTAAATCAAAGTTAATGTAATTGTTATGCCAATAATCTCTTCTACTTATTTTTTGAGTGTTCTTATGATAAACTAAATTGCATTATTGTGATGCCAATAATGTGATCCTCATGTGGTGGACATAGCCAAAACCCTGTTTGGCTTCTTCTTTGTGGGTCTTTTCCTTTTTTCCTATATGAACATCAAACTATGTAAATATCACTTAACAAATGTGGTTAAATTTTCTTAGTTTTGCACCACAAAAGTGATAGTGTTCTGACTTTTGAGGCATTTGTTAAAAGATTGACAAAGGGGCAATGACTACTAGATACAGATAAGAGGCACCAACTTCATTAATTTTAGCAAGTGGAAAATAGTGGCAAAAGAAAAATTATGGTCCCATTGCCATTATTGTTCATTGGCTCATATCCAAAATTTCTACGTTATCCCAAGAATCAACGATAATGATAACATAAAGTTGGGTCGTACTATAAAGAGATCCTGTGTGAAAATTCAACTGTGTTCAATCAATTCCACACTAAAAACATAATGCGATAATATGAAATTTAAAATTACGATTGGCTATGTATTTGCCATAAATGCTCAATGAGGTCTGATTGCAGTTGAGAATGAGTCACTCTGTCTCTAATGCGATGATGACGTTCAATGAAGTCCTTAAGTTGTTGATTCACAGTGTGCGGCACTCGTTTGTAGAGACTTTCATCGGGTTGATCGTAAACAAAATCATTTGCTCCAAGGTATAGATGTCACTCATCTTCAACAATCATGTTATGCAATATTATGCACGTTATCATGATGGTTTTAAGCATTTCATGATCGAAAGAACGCACAGCTCCTCGCACAATTGCAAATCCTGCTTGAAGCACCTCAAATGCACGTTCTACATCTTTCCTTACTGACTCTTGAGTTTTTGCAAAATGTTCTCTCTTATTTCCTTGCGGAGCATGAATTGTTTCTACAAATGTTGACCATGAATGATATATACTATCAGCGAGATAATATCCCATTGTGTAGTCATTATCGTTGATTGAGTAGTTCACCGAAGGAGCAAGCCCTCCAGCGAGCTCGATAAATAAAGAAGAATGTTCTAGCACGTTGATATCATTATGAGACCCTGGCAACCAAAAAAATACGTGTCATATCCAAAGATCATATGATGTCATAGCTTCCAAAATGATTATTGGTTCATAAATATGACTAGAAAACATATATGCCTAGGGTTTTGGACAATTCTTCCATTTTCAATGCATGCAATCGATGCTCCCCAACATACCTGAAATCCTCATCTTGTATTCACCTCTAGTAGTCTAGTAATGTCATTGTTGTTTGGTGACCTCAAGTACTTGTCAAAATAAATTGAAATAACTGATTTACCAAAATATTGCAAACACCGTGTTGCAGTGTTTTCTGCAATTCTCAAATATTCATCCATAAAATCACCTGATACTCCATAAGCGAGCATCCTAAGTGCGGCAATCATCTTTTGAAGGGAAGAATGTCCGAGCTTTTTATCAGCATCTCTTCTTTGGACGAAATATGGTTCATGAGCTACTATTGCAATTTGAATATGATTAAATAGAGAACGTTACATTTGAAACCTCCTTCAAAATTTATTAAGAGGATAGACTGGCGATTCTGCAAAATAGCCTAAGAAAAGGCGTTGGTGCCCTTCCAAAGAATTCCGCTGGATGAACCTACGGCGTTGAACAAAACCAAGGCACGATGTTGAGCATCTTTCATTACGTAATCGTTCTTCTTCAACAAAAAAAGCTAAAATAATATCCAACTCGTCATCAGAGGATGAAGAGTCAAAAATTGTAAAAGAATGATCCATAAAGAGTGTAGAAAATAAAAAGCTTAAAGTGTTTTTTATGTGTGAATGTTGTAGCCAATCTTTGAGCACTTTGAAGAAGTGCGTCGTTACAAAGAGAAGGAGAATAAGTGCACTTTGAGACTAACGCATGCCATGAAGAAGTAACTTACTTGAAATAGAGGTTGAAAAACATAATAAATGTTGTTGAAATACAATAAAATAGTAGAGAGCCGTTGAAATGTTGTTGCAAAGAAGTAAATAGCATGCAACAAATGTGTTGTTGGTCATTAACCCATGTTATTTATGAAATAGAGGTTGAAAAATATAATAAATGTTGTTGAAATACAATAAATGTATAGAGAGACGTTGAAATGTTGTTGCAAAGAAGTACATAGCATGCAACAAATGTGTTGCTGGTCATTAACGCATGCAATAAATAACATGTATGCAACAAATGTTGCTGGTCATAACGCATGCAATAAATACTCTTGGAAGCAAATTTTTGGTAGCAAACCAAATTTTTAAAAAATAGTCATTGCCAGCCAAAAATTAATTGGGTCCACTACCTTTCATCCAAAATTTAAGCCAGCCATTTAAATGGTCATTGAATAATTTTATAAACATAAAAAAAAAAAATTAAAAAAAAAAAAAAAAAAAATTAAAAAAAAAAAAAAAAGGTATGAAAGGTTGGTTAGGAGTTAGTTGGTAGAGTAAAATGACAAAAAGTAGGAAATAGAGAGAAATAATAAAATAAGAATATAGAGTTAAGAATAGATAATCAAATGGAGTGTGCCTTTTAAAACCCATTAGCTAAACTAGATAAAGTGAGTTTTGGTTAGTTATTTTAGATTGAAATATACACAATCCATTGTGAATGCGCTAACATCCAAGAAGGCAATTACATAAGTCACCATAGTTGAATTAAGTAAATAAGACAAGTGGAACTAATAGACCAAACACAAAAACTTAGAAAGTGAGAAAAAGCTTAAAATTTAGGAAAAATGCCTAATACCAAAGTTGGCGTTCAAATGGAATGTTCCAAAGGTAATGCAGAACATCTTGTTCACTAGGGCGTTTAGACGAGACAACGAATGGTGAATGATCAAATGACATAGAACATCTTGTTCGCTACGGCGTGGGTGTAGGACAAAACGTCCAGTTAGTTACGAGCGTCCGAACGAGACCTTCTGATGGGATAAAAAGAGAAATTTACTAGCTAATCCTGAGAAAATCACTATTTTTTGTACTAGTATCTCTCGGAGAGTAACATACCATATTGATGAATATCTGTGGATTAAGGAGGGTAAGTTTTCAGTTTGCTACCTTAGTGTTCCTTTAATCTCAACTAGATTGAATGCTGAAAATTGCTTTTCTTTGTTTGAGAAAATTACTAGTTAGATGACTCTTGGTTATCCAATAATCTCTCTTTTGTAAGGAGACTCCAACTTATCTCTTTAGTGTTATACAACATCCAAGTTTACTAGACAAGCATTTCTATTTTACCTAAGAAAATCTTTAGAGCTATTAAACAAAAACTCAATAGCTTCTTATGGAATGGTAAGGGTGAAGCTGCAAGTCAAAGTGTTTTGGAATATGCTATGTGCTCCTAAACAAGAAGGGGGTTTAGGGATAAAAAAGTTAGTTGAGGAACCGTTGTCATGAAGAGGCACATATGGAGCTTGTTTGTCAAATCGGGCTCTCTTTGGGCAGCTTATGTGACAACCTGGACCTTATAACCTCATTAAGGTAGGCCAAATCACTACAATAACCTATACATATCTAAAAACATCTCATCACATGAGCATATCATATTAGAAATCATACTATTGCAGCGGAAACAATAACATAATAAAAACTTACATAACACGCAGAGTTGACAAAAACATCTATATCATTAAAGCTTTCATATTGTATCTATTACATTACAAAAGAATGACTATAAAAGTGTCACGTGTGACATAGTCATATACATCACAATTGTTATATATGAAACAAAAATGATGTACAAAAAAAAAAAAAAAAAAAGGCTAAAAAGCCTAAACCAAAATGCTCACGGCATCACATGGTCTCAATCATAGTAGCCCAAGTATAAGAAAACCAAGTCCTCATCAACACTATCATCACCTACAATGCACGATTGTGGGGTTACCACATTTGCACCGCGGATATGTGAGTCCATAGTCTGAGTAAATATAAAAATTACTAAGCTCAATCATTGAGCCGACTTTTCATTTTCTACCTTGAATTTAGAATAACAACTACACTAAATTTCACAATTCCTTTAAAACATTAAAATATTAAACCATCAAAACATTAAAAATGTAGCGTTATCCTCAATATGTAATATACTTGCATATCATTGACAACAAGCGTGAGATGGATCCCCAACGAAGCCTAGCAATGCCACTGCATTTTTCTCATTGCAACAACTCTATTAATTTCAACTCACAACTTAACATATTTGAGTATCTCAAGTATAATCTTCTCATTAAAACCTATAAAAACCTAAGGTTTACATTTACTATCCACAAGTTAATAAGCTAACTCAAAGAGAAGCTATAGCATTAGACACTCAAAAACTCCAAATTATAACACTTAGAGAAACTTAAGGTTTGGGTCGGTTTGGGTCCACGAAACTCCAACCCGTAGCTTTACCCAAGCTTAGCAACCCACATGACACAAATTTCCTAAAGAAAATTGAGGTATTAGGCATAAACCCCAAAAATCAACCCAACTTCAAGAAAAATAAAGTAGCGATTTTCCTCAAATCAATTGGTGAAAACAATGTTCTAACACCAAGAATCACATTTCTAGTGTTAGATTTTACTTTAGGAACCTCAAATGATAAATACCCTAGGGTTTGAGCAAACCCTAAGAGGGCTAGAGAGAGTGAGAGGTGTATGAGAGAAGAAAACGAGACAAAATGAGCTGAAAAATCGAGTTTTAGCTATTTATAATCGACTCCAAACTTTCCTATTTGAACCAGACATTGCAACACATTCCTGTTCGAATTGGGCACCCAGTTGCAATCCCATTTGAATAGAATTAGAACGGGAGTTGGAATGGACGTCTCGGTTTTTTTCGAGACACCCTCCGTTCGAACTAAATTTAGGATGATACTTAGAACAGGTGTCTCTAGAACACCCATTCGAACAGAAATCGAAACAAAGCTCTCGGGTGTGATTTTTACTGTGCTTTGCAATGGTCCATTTGAACTGAAAACTTCTAACTTCAAACCAAAGGCTTAAAAACTGACTTTTTACTACGGTTTTTACGCATTCTTGCATCCTATTAGTTTTTAATTGTTTTATTTACTTAATTTAATTATAATAGATCTTTTAATTAGCTTCTTGGGTGTTACAGCTTAGGTGAATGAGATTTATTAAAGGGAAAGAGTTTTTGGCAGTTAAGTATTCCCCAAAATTGTTCTTGGTCTTGGAGAAACTTACTAAAGTTAAGAGAGGCTGCCAAGGGTTTTATAAAATTTGAAAATCTGGGATGAAAAGAATATTCTTCTTTGGTTTGATTGTCGGCACCCTGCTGGTAGGTTGTATGAGAAGTATGGGCATCGAGTGATTTTTGAGGCTCAGAGTAAACATGAAGCTAGTATTTCTATTGTCATTAAGGATGGCCAGTAGAATTCGTGGCCTGCTCGATCGGAGCAGATGATGGACATGCATAGCAAATTGAGTTTGTTTTAGTTTGGGAGGGAGGATAAACCAAAATGGATTATTTCGAAATCTAGAGAGTATTCTAGTTCAGATACTTGGAATGAAATCCGATTAAAGCGGGGCATGGTGGAGTGGTGAAAACTGATTTTGTTTCCTTTAGCCATCCCAAAGCATGCTTTCATCTCTTGGCTTGCTATGAAGAATGCTTTGTCTACTGGTGCTTAGCTACTTCATTGGGGTTTTCATGGAAATGTTCAATGTAGCTTTGGCAGGAGTGGAATTGAGGACATGGAGCATCTTTTTTTCCTTTGTGGTTTTAGCAAGAGAGTATGGACTCAGTTATGTTGCAGTGCAATATGGCTAATCCCCCTCTTTACTGGGATGATATTATTCCTGCAAGGATTCAAAACTAGTGGAAGAAAACTTTACAGGCTAGCTTATGCAGATTAGTTTTTGTTTTTGGGGCTTCAATCTGTAATTTGTGGAAGAATAGAAATAATGTCCGTCATGGTGGTTGTCTGAGAACTGAAGAGCAGGTTCTGCTGAGAATTCAATGGGATGTGAGAGCCCGAGTTGGGGTGAAAGGAAAGTTCAGAAAAACTCCAAGAAGTATAGATAGTGAAATATTGGTGTAGTTGTTTGCTTTGTTGTTTTTCTTTGTTTGTCCTATTTTTCATTGTAAGAAGGGTGTATAGTTGGGTGGATACTTGAATAGTGTCTTGATAGCTTTAGTTCACTACTAAAGTGAGTTGTATTTGTGTTTCGATGAGAAAACCCATTTAAACCATAGCGCTTCTAACGTCGAACTGGGTTGGGTGTAAATCGGGTTGGACACAAACCAAGCTCCACATAGCCTAACAAAACAATGGTACACACACATATTCCAACCATGCATTTGCTTTATGGATATCGTTATTGTACATTCTATTCTAGCCTATATGTGTTAGACGTGTAATTCGTACATACTAATTTTAACAACTCAAGGGGAAAAATATTAAGATATGTGACATCATATGGATAAAATGTAATTTGTTTAACTACAAGAAATGCAAGAATTGAAGCTAACAAGGATTAGATGGAACTCATACAAAAAAAAAAAAAACTAGTACACAAGTTGTGGCTCAAACTCCGCAATATCAACAGATCCAGATTCAATTGGTGGCATTAGATATGCGGCCAGGAGCTCAGAGGCCAATGCTGCGACAAGTGGTATCCTCTTGAAGTTCTTCACCAAGGGCAGCTCGTTGGTCTCCCCAATTGCGATAAGCTTCTGGTTAATCTCCACCATGTTGTCCAACTTCCTTTTAAATTCAGGGTTCTCAACGTCTAGCACAGCTGGGAAAATCCTAGCTGTTGTGCGGTTTGTCTGCATAAAAACACCCAACTTTAAAAAAGGTTTTCAACTCAACTCATGTTCTTTCTCTAGTTTGGTAGAAAGAATCACACAGCAGCCCAGGGAATGCAGGGAAAGTACTGAAAACTTGGGATATGATAACCATTTGCGTTTGGAAAATAATTCATAATTTCTTTCCTTTTCCAAATTCATCTTGGCAATCAATGAGCACAAAACGGCTTGATGTAAGAATAAATTCTGATGAATTCATAGTCTCACCTCGATGATGACATGCATATCGAATTCTTTTGTGTTGAGCCCAATGCCTTCATAGAAAGCTGTGCGTTGGCAATCATTTAGGTACATGGTCACATAAACCTGCATGGTAGTAGATTCATGAAATTGTAAGAGAAGTACAGAAACTTAGGGAGAGGTAGACAGACAGACAGACTTAAATTGAATCATTTTCTCTTGGCTGTTTTCATCTTATCTTAAAAGCAAACCCTACATTTGCATTAGAAAATGTCCCAGAAGAATCAAAGAATATTATGAGCAGTAAGTTTAGTAGGGTAATAGTACCGAAAGGCAGAAGAATCGGGACCACAACTTGGCTTTCCAGTCATTGAGAAATTGGGGTTGGGCCTTCATCAATGCAGAGAAGAAATCACCATGCCGGTTCTCATCCTGGCACCAGTTCTCAAAATACTTGAAAATGGGATAACATTGGTACTCAGGATTGGCCATGAGATGTCTGTATATGGTTATGTATCTCCAGTATCCGATTTTCTCAGACAGATATGTGGCATAAAAAATGAACTTTGGCTTGAAAAATGTGTACTTCCGAGCCTTTGTTAGGAAACCCAAGTCCAACGCCAAATTAAAATCAGACAGACCCTTGTTCAGAAATCTGCACATAATGCAACAACATTACCAATATTGACTGCACAGATACAATAATACACACGCAGACGCACACACAGTCAGTCGAAAAAGAGAAAAAGAGACGTCATCTGCATACCCAGCATGCCTGGCTTCATCCCTGGACATAAGAGAGAAAATCTCAGCTACCACTGGATTGGTTTTCTGCAGGATCAATCCTCGAAACAATTAAACAAGCCCAACATTACCAGAATAAAGTTCCGTTAATCCAAACCAAAACTAGCTAGAACCGAAAAGGAAAGAAAACTATAGTGCCTTCATTTTCCTGAAGTGGGGGAAAGACAGATACAGACATGAATGAAGCCCATTTTTTGAGAATGCTAAATAAATAAGCAAGAAGCTCAGTTCATCCAATGTTTCAGAGAAACGCGCCTCACTCCTGGTACCCACTTCTAGAAATTGGATGTATTTATCATTACTCGATTCGACAAATTAGAGACTAGTCGGCTAAATTTTTCTACCAGAGAAAACTGATTGAAGTTGAATTTCAATAGAAATATATATGCAGTTTCTTATTTCTTTAATATGAAACCAGATTCTCAAAACTTTTCCTAGTAACTCAGCAATTCTGGGTGTTGATTATCTTGGACCAATTTGTACAAGAGGTTCGAAATATTTAGTGAAAACCCAATATAGAGAATCCACAACACAACAGCATCAGAAATTGAGGAAATAGAGAGCCATACCTTGAGCCTTCTTCCAAGCTCTTTGTAGAGAAGGAACCCAGAGAACTCAGCGGTGCAGGACCTCTCCAAGAACTCGACAAAGATTTGCCTGAGAGGTCCTTGCATTTTATCAGCAGCCTCCTTGAACTCCTTGTTTCTGACAAAGTGTGTCTGGTTGAAGTCAGTCTTGAATTCTTGCAGCAGAGCTTCAAACTCAGCCTGGTTGAGGTTCTTGTTGATCTCAGTGTTGAAAAGGGTCTCCATCTCATCAAAGTCAGTGGTGTAAAACCTTGGTGCCAAGAGGGTCTCCTTAATGACATTTTTACCAGCCTTCTTTCTAGGCTTAGCGGTGGAAGTGGCCGTCATTTTGATGGTGGTGAACTTTGAGTACGACCCACTTCTTGGGTTGCCAAATTTAGGGGTTCCACTGCCGAATTTGGAGATGGTTTTTACGAGGGCCATTTCTGCTGCCATTTTCGGAGCAAGTTCAATTTGCTCTGATGGTGGGGTGTTTTTGAAGGAAGTGAGTGTGCAGTGGGCGTGAGGGACTTAATTATGGGATGGCAAGGGATAAGATGCTGTTGACAACTATAGAATCTCATCCAACGAAATCTAATGAGATTGAACCGCTTCACACGTGGCCGCTGATTATCGGCTTGTCTCGATTACTTGATTGGTGGTTGCGATAATGCCTCGTGGTTGACAAATTTTTTTTTTTTTTTTCCTTTTTCTTTCTTTTTAAGCTCGTGGTCTACCTTTCACTTCATTAGATTCTTCTACAAATTTTCCTCAGATATTTCTTGTAAGGCTTTCTAACCAAGCAGATTTAAATTACAAAGTTAGATAATACTATCAAAATAATAAAAATAAAGTTACGTGAGCTTATATGAGGTGAATTGATTTTATACGAGTACAACCTTTAACACTTGAAAATAATTAAAAGTGCAAATAATATAAATATATTGAGAAATAATATTAAAATATGAATAAAATACATGTCACAACCACAATAAAATTAAGTGTGAAAACATTTAAATTGTCAAAATGCCAAATATTAGAAATAAGGCTTGAAAAGCTTATAAAAATTTTAGGATCAAATTCCCCCAATTGAAAGTCGTATCCCCCGTTCGATTACATGAGATGAAATCAAACAGCCGCGTTTGATAGACGAACACGTCGTTCGAATGAAGGATATCTCCACATGGCATCACAAGATTGTATGACGCCAAATGATCAATGGCTCAAATTTAATCATGTGCCGAAAAGATCGATTTGACGCATGTTTAATGTTGAAACATCAAGTGGTGTTCGAATGGTGTTCTGTGTCGTTCAACCGAGGGAATCTCCACGTCTCAATCATTATGCAATGAGACTTGGCACTCATGCAGTGCCGTCCGAACGAGAGTGCACAATGACAAAATTTCAGCCTATTTGAAGAGCTCAAACAGATGCAAAGTTCATTTCCTTCATTTTCTTTGTTTCTAAATGTTCCAATGACCGTTTTGTTGAGTTTTTTAAAGGGTTTTTTTAGCTCAGAGAGAGAGAGAGGAATGACCTTTATATATATATATATACACAAACATACAAAATGGATCATCATAGTGGCACGACTATTTATCGCAAAGCCAACATATGGTACATATCCCATAATATGTACTTGATATACAAAGTCAACATATATACAACGGAAAACATAATCTGAACAGCGGAATACCTCAATACAACGAAAATCACATATAATAAAACTACCATAAGTTAATACATCGATAGAGTCATTACAACGTCTATCTATTTAAGGCTTAACCATAATGTTAATTACATATCAAAAGAATGGATCAACAAACACACGCGTCACAAGCGACACGAGTCATATACAAAATCTACAAAAGAATGGACTACCCACAAGTTCGATGATTACAACCGCCATGATGAATTTCAGTCGTAATATTCCAATTACAATGCTACGGGGTCATCCTTTACATACGTGGTACCATCAACTAAAGGAACAATATCTATACGGTCGTGGTGTTTTCCACGTCTGTACATGTGAAGTTATGAGTTCACCACCTTAGCAATATAATACTCTTTAAGTTTTGCATAGAATTGACATTTCAATTTATCGTTCATTTACAATAACAGCTACCATTTATATTTATGAAAATCCATTCCTTGAAAACATGTCGTAGTTGATAAGGTAAACACCGATATTTCAGAAACATGTAAACAACATACTACATAGCTGTGAATACATATATGTATTCCTATCTACCGCTTGGCAGTACATATATGCAAGCTCATCTACATCATTTTACCTTTATACTAGTGGCTTAGCCATACACGTATACAAGCATTCCTATCTTTAAGAAATACTAGCATACAAGTATGTCTAAACAAAAAACATATGGCATCAAACATAGCTATAGAAAGATACATGCATTTTCCAAACCTTTCTATGTGAAACACGAGAATCTAAGCACAGTCAAGTTTAGTGCCTTTAAAACAACTTATGCAGATTAGCTGTAAACATATGTGTGTGTGTGTGTGTGCGCGCGCGCGCACTATCTCATTCAACCTCATAAGCATATAGGTACGTCTAACATGAAAACTAATATATCTAGTCATGAAAACATCTTAGAATATCATAAAACTATGTTATGCATGTTCCTATATGTCTATTCTTTTTGTTATTGTTTCTGATGCTATTTGTTGTGAGACTCGAACCTTCGGTCTTATGTATTTGTCGTGGGACTCGAACCCCCGGTCTTGTTTACTTGCCGTGAGACTTGAACCCCCCGGTCTTGTTTACTTGTCTTGGGACTTGAACCCCTCGGTCTTGTTTACTTGCTGTGGGACTTGAATCCCTTAATCTTGTTTACCTGCCCTGGGACTTTAACCCACGGTTTTGTTTACGTGCCGTGGGACTTGAATTCCTGGTCTTGTTTACTTGCTGTGGGACTTGAACCCCGGGTCCTGTTTACCTACCGTGGGACTTAAACCCCTGGTCTTGTTTACTTTGCTCATACTTTATGCTCAAATCATTATATATTTACATTTCATGATCATGCTTTTAACACACAACTTTCTCATAAAACAGGAACACTTCAACAAGTCATTTTTTCAAGCACAAATCATCTAATTTATATCTCAACACCAACACACATTGAAAACTCATCAAAACTTAACTCAAATCATGCTTTCATAATCATAATCTCAAAACACATAAAACTTTGTCAAATCACACTTCAAATCAAACTTTCATATTCATATCTCAAATAACTTAAACATCATTGTCATATCTCAACATACTTGAAAATATTGAAACCATCAAAAACATATATCATCAACATATTGTCAGTTCGAATTAAAACAACATATCATTTAACATTTCTATAAAATACTCAAAACATAGTATCGTTCTCAGTGAGTAGAATACTCACCTTGGCTGTGCGGATATTGGGCTCAACTATGGTTTCCTAGCCAATGACTTGCAATGTACCACTTACAAATCCTATGGCCGGATTTCCTATTCTTTTTCTTCTCTTTTCCTTCTCCTTCTTCTTCTTCTTCTTCTTTTCTTTTTCTTTTTCTTTTTCTTCCAGTAGGTCTCTCTCTCTCTCTCTCTCTCTCTCTCTCTCTCTCTCTCTCTCTCTCTCTGTGCGTGAGTGTGTTACAAGGGAGGAAGGGAGAAAGAGATAAGGAAAAGAAAAGGAAATGGAGAAGGCTAGTGGTGTCGTGAAGTGGGGGGAGAAAAAAGGGGAGAAAGGGGGAGAAATTACCGAAAATGCTCATCTGTTTTATTATATAATATTGCATGTGCTTTGTTCCCGGTGGTATGTATCACTATAATTATTATTATTATTATTATTATTATTATTATTATTATTATTATTATTTAATATCTAGATTATTGAACAAGTATATATTGAATTTTTGAAACAAATAAAGTAAGCTATAAAATTTAGTAAATACGATATACAAAAAGAAAATGAGAGTTAATTTAGATAGCACACATATAGTGTAACTTCAAATCAAATGTATTGGAAATCTTCGGAATCATGTATGATATTTATGTTCATTGTGTTTATGTCAACCAACTTATAGGCACATAAAATTGTAATCCCAAATAAAAGTTTATTTGTTATTGCATCATGGACTTTGAAAAGCTATGATGTTTATAAATATAGAGCATCTTTACAAGCATGCTCTATGAATTATCATCATAGCATAGCAAAAAAATTATGTTTTAATAGTCTTAATAACATATACATAAATACTACAAAAACCATGCCACCATCGAATCATGCAACTAACTTGATCAAACCAAACTATTAGCAACTACAATTAGCATAAGATTTCTATCGTGAGTTTGATTTTTCAAAAAAATTCTTAATACTATAATCTGTTTCAAAATACATCACCACCTTGTAATTCAGTTGTTGGTGAAAGAAGTTGATGAAGTTGTGAATTCTTGGGTTGTAAAAATTGATTGATCTTCGTCTAGTAGCTCTTGTACAATTGCAATATTGATTTTTTTACGTACTCCTCCATGTCCGTCAATCATTGTAGCCTTTAGCCGAATAAAAAATTCTTGTTCCAAAGAAAGCCTTGCAAGGTTTTGTATATTAGTAATTTCCTCCTATTTGCAGGAGAATAAAAGTATGAGAAGTTTGATAAATTATAAAAGCAAAAATATCAATATTAACACTGGAAAGGAAAAATAGTGCAGAAACAAATTATTGCAAAAAATGAAAGGCAACATCATTTATAATGCTCACAACATTTGAGATATTTGTTGACAAAAAATTTGAGGTATAATACATCATAGGAAAGTAAATCTGATGTACATAAGAGACGATGCACTTAATAGAGTTTAATTCGTGTTTACTATGCAACTAAAGAATGAGGATAAATACATCGTAGCATCGAAGCATACTTATGATAAGGTTCATAACCAAGCTCCTCTATAAAGAGCATACTCTTGAAAGGCCCACAAATTTCAAGGTATTTAAAGAACGAATTCATATTTATTATTTGACAAGGCATCATAAGAAGAAAATGTAAAGAACAATATGATCTACCAGTAAAAAAGGAAAACAGGGAATCTCATAACTCCATAGAAAAAAAGAAAAAAAAAGGGAGAGAATCGAAAAAAGAGAAAAGTTTTTTAAAACATACACCACATATTTGGTGAAAAGAAGCAAAGTTTCAAACCAAATTGAGGGAAATCAATATAGTAATTGCGTTGATACTATGAAGGTCATCTAGGTACAAATTGAATCAAGATATATATATTGCACAGCAAAATCACATGCTTCAAAAAGCATTTATTTAAGATTTTGATATAACCGTAGTTGTCAAACATTTTGTGAATATATATCCTCTCTTACTTAACATGATTCTTTTCTCTTTTACACCATCAAGTTAGGGACCAAATATAACCCAAAACATAATCCATAATAAGTACACAATCCCAGAATATTGGAAGACTTTAAAATGCAATGAAGCAATTGTTTGGCAACATACCATCCATTCTCTTCCCTTACTTTCACATTTCCAAAAAACAATCAATTTTAAAACATTCTATTTTTTTTTTCATTTTTTATACCACATTAACATTTTTTTTTTATTACTATTCAAATTTAAAAAATACAATACAATATGAACTTTTTCAGTTTTTCATACATATTCTTTATATTTTATATCACACCAATCACTTTTAACTATTACTTAAAAAAAAAAAAAAAATTCAAATCAACAATTTTTAACAATTACACCCAGTATCTTTCTCACTTTTTGGATTTATGTGCATGGTGTTTAGTTAAACTGCTTCAAAACATAGCCTCAAACAAGAAATAAATACTTTAGCCTCACAAGTTAAAGAAAAAGGAGAAAAGAAAAAAAAAATTGTTCAACTTTTTTCAACCATATACACAAATATGCTTATTTGTACCATTCATGTCTAACCTTGTAAATTTAACTTACCATATGTAAAAAAACATTATAACAATCTAAGTTGGAATGTATATTTTTTTTAAAAAAAAAAACGTTTTCTTACCTTTGAATCAGCTAGTACAAGACTCTGATATTTATTGGGTTGTGCATTCAGTTCGTACCATCATCTTTTCAGCAACCACCAGTTTAACCCCCCCTCCATTCTTTTGTTTTTGGAGTAATCTCTTCTAAAGAGTCGTAAAGTGTTCGCATTTTACTTTGCTAAACACAGAGGAAAAAAATGGATGAGTTATATTATCTATTGCAATTTGTAAAAATAACAATATGCATCTACAATAAAACATTATGAATAAATAACAATATGCATCTTCAATAGAACATTATGAATAACGATTTTTGATATTCTTGTTATTAAGGATTATAGACATGAATAACAAAATGAAATTTAAATCACAACAATATAGTGACAGATTTCAAAATGCAAGAGAATGGCAGATGCAACTTCTTATCAATGTCAGCAATGTCACTTCTTTCAGTTTTGTCCATAATCACCTGCCACAATATACTCATATTAGAACATTAAGTATACTAAATGAAGGCATATAAAGTAGAAATCTTCCTACTTGCGGATTGTTATATCCAAGGGAATGGTTAGACACGATTTGCTGACATGTTTGAAAACCATCATGTATACAATTGCCCCTAAACCATCATTTACACAAAAAACAGTTTGCATCCGAATAGCAAGTAAACAACACATTTTTTTTTTTTTCCTTTTTCTTTTTTATCCATTTGCAAATGACCATATAGATTTCCAATTCCAAGATAAGCAACATACGTTGATTAAAAGAACAAAATAAGCCCAAGAAAAATTGCATTCAGCGACTCCAATTAAAAAAAAGAAAAAAAAAATTGAGGCCCAATACAGGGAAAATAAAAAAAGATGGCTTAGAAGTAGGTCTCTCCAAATAGAAAAACATAAGAACAAAATCAATGATTATTATTCTGAAACTCAAAGAATAGAAGAAGAAATAACTGAGAACGAACCTTATATAGAGAATTTTTCTGAAGAACATCTAAATCTCTTGACCGATTGGAACTTCTATAATACATATATAACATAGCAAATCATAAAGGCGGCAAAATGTAAGTGAGCCCAATAAAAATCTCTATATGGTTCAGTTTCTCACTTATGATGTATTTGCGTCTTTCATTTTCAACAATAGTTCTATGATTCAACTCAAGTAGGCATGCTTGCATTTGGATGTTTTAGCATTTAAGTTTTCCTAAGGGAGTCCAAACATGTAGACAAGAAATAAAAGATGTCGTGACAGAATGACTACATGTCGAAAAAAAACCAAGAAATATATTAAAAAAAATAACTCCAAATTACATAGAATGTTCAACACAACTGACAGATTACAGTTATCTCGATAATATCTGGCTAAAATAGGGATGTTAGGACCAATAGGAAGAAGAAAAAAAATGATAGTATGATAGACATCTTAACCAAGGTCAAATTTGCTTAATTGAGACCTTTGATCCACGAATATAAACAAATTGTTGCTTAATTGAGACCTTTAATCCACGAATATAAATAAATTGTTGTATGCTACATGTATGTTCCACTTCAAATAAATTGTGAATTTACAAAATATTCCTATCATATTTTTCTCGAGCTTTATACCATGAAAACCAAATACACTACAAACTTTTGATAACCAATTGCCAGTCAATTTTATCACAAAATCCTCAACATCTAGCTGATAGGAAATAGGTCTTTACTGTAAAAGGAGCAACACAAAATAATAACAAATCTAGTTACTTAGATGCAAGCGTAGTCGGTATCATTATTCTACATCCAAAACCCCTAATTTTCAGACTGAATAGTAGCATGCAAAACTAGTAGACCAATCAATCTACTTCTAGAAAACCATAAATCACAGAAATCGGCAGAAAAATGAGTAAAACCCGACTCCTACAAAGACCAAAATAATGGGTATTTTCACAAGTATTCTCACCATTCTACCCAATTTTCACAAGTATTCTCTCTTTCTCTTAACCAAGTGAATGGACAAGATTTTTGGGAGAAAATCCAGCCGACTCTCTTATGGGGTTGGTACTTTCATCTCTGAAGCATGAATGGAGTTTTGAGAAGAAATTCTTAAAAAAAAAGAAAAAAGAAAAAAGAAAGAAGCAAGAGTCTACGATAGCATAGTGTTTCGGTGGAGGAGTTGGTAAATAAAATCGTGGTTACTGCATAACTCTCCCGCGGACTTCCTCTGAAGAAAACAGGTGACTGGCGAGATTCACGGATGGATTTGGTAAAAAATTGTCCTTCGGCATGGCTAGTGGCAAACGAAGAAATGGGTTTGCGTGGTGGAAGAACAAAGAAAAACAACAAAGAAGAAGATGCTAGAAGAAGAAAAGAGGGGCGAAATGTCTAAAAACCCAAGAAAAAATCTAATTCATATGAAAACCAATAAGGGCAAAACGGTCAAAGAGCAAGCGGAAAAAATGCGGGAAAGAGCAAAAAAGACAAAAAGGCCCTCGGCGGAAAAAAAAAAACCACTTTAACAACAAAAATGGCAGTACAATAATTTACAATTAAAGGACCTAAAAGCCCATATTTTTTTTTAAGTCAAAGGATTTAAAGGGGTAAAAATCTAACACTAATGCAAGAAGGAAAGATCAAAAAATTCCTTAAAAAAAACTCAACTCTGTACAAACTTAGAGGGTAAAAAAATAATTTCAATGTAAAAGACAAAAATGCCCTGCATATTTCTTTACCAGCCGAAGGATAATAGGGGCAAAATAGTAATTTTGTAATCCAAGGAAATGATGAAAGACAAAAATAACCCTGCCAGATTTAGGTCCAATGAAGAAAGATGAAGGGCAGAATCGGCAAAAAAATGTCAAAGAAAAAGCATTGTTCACACGTTCAAAGAAAATGTTACTGTACAGGGCTCATTCGCTCTTTTTATAATACTCTAAAGTGTGTGTGTATATATTATTTTCATTTTGTTTTTCCCTTTATATCCATCAAATCAAAAATAAATGATAAGATAACCCCCTTAACTAATCTTAGCCCGCAATGTGGCACTTAATAAATTTACATTTTATTTTAAACCTCCCACTATTCTAATTTTCTCATTTGTTAATTGTTATTTAACCCACTACTTTTAATTCAATTAAAAACTTACTCTTATAATTAATTGTTTACTACAATAAAACTCACTATTAATATAAATGTCCTAATTCATTACTTTACCTTAAACCCCTTTTATTTCGATAATATAAATATTATCACTTAGAATATCTTATTAGTCCCATCTTATTTAATAAACATAATTTATTTGTGCTAAATTCCCCATTTATTTTCTTGGTCGTTACATCTCTTCCACCTTATAAAAATTTCGTCCTCGAAATTTAGACTCTAAGTCGTTTTATAAGTGTCTAGACATGCATTTTACTCAAAAAAAGACATGAAAATGGTATGAATCAAGTGATCATACATGAGTTTACTTGAACAAATGAGAAAATCGCTCCCGCATTTGTTGTTCAAATACCCCTGTGGCTTCCTCAACACCGTGATTCTACTACAGAATCTTTATTAATGGGATGGTTTCGATCCTCAGTTGATGTTCCTTGCGATCCAACACTTGCATTGACAGCTCTTTATATGTCAAATTTGCTTGAATATCAAGAGGCCCATGACGTGAGGGATCGTGAACACATTTCCACAACTGAGAGACGTGGAATACGTCGCAAATGCCCTCCAAACTATGAGGCATTTTGACTTGTACACAAGTGGGCTCACTCGTTCTAGCACTTCAAGCCATCTAGGTTGCCTCATATTTAAGTCCCTCTAAGTAAAAATGCATTAGAGACTTTGGTGATAAGGGCGGATTTCACACAGTTCACCATAGAGGTAGCTCAAGGCTTGGCTTAGACATAAGCCAAACACGCTAGTGTACCATCTCTGACACTCTTTTTGCTTGAACAATAGAGAGAAGTGGCGGAGTAGCTCGCACACGAGACCTGCAGAACTTAACTCTCTCATGTCGTGAAGTCAGAATGCAACTTCCTACTTGTGGCAATTTACATTCGCTCTATACTTTAATAGTCAATCCATTCTAGAATGACTTCAAAGCCTAACATGTTAAACACTGCTATCTTCACTTGCAAAGTCTTTCCTTTTATAACAATTGGACAGTTGTCCACACATTTCCTACACATTACAGTGTCACCAATAAGAGTCGTCATGCATACGTCCTATTCTAAGGGTTCAGTGCTCAACTTGCACAATTTCACACATGCAAATGAGGCAAAATAATGGGTAGCACCTTAATCAAACAAAGTACATGCAATGTTACGAAGTAAGGGGTATAGTACCTAAAGCAGTTGCTCGGTGTAAGTAAGTACACCCTTGCTTGAGCAGTTTGTCTAGGCTGATCATTGCTCGCTTCAGTCCCAAGTTTTCTAGCAGCGACTTGTTGACATTATATAGAGAAATGGCTCTCTTAGCCACATTTAAAGCATGCCCTAGATCCCCTACGGCACACCCCCCAAGTGTGGATTCCCACGCGTGCTGCACTGTGCGACAATAAAGCTTTTCTGACTCACAAGAGCACTTTGCCTCCCAGTAGATCCAGAATCGCTGCCAAAAGACTATCTCTTCGACAATGGAGAAGGAGCTTCTAATGAGAGTGACCGCTTTCTATTTACATAGTCAGCAGTCGCTTCACAGATTCCCTTCTTAACAAGGGTGGCAGTGTGCACCATCTTTAAATAGTCAATGATCTCGAGGAAAGCAATCATCTCCTTGATTCTCGGTGATAGACTGTCTATAAACCTTTCAGCCTTGGTTTGCTCGTTAGGGATAAGGTATGGAGCATACCTCGATAGCTTAAGAAATTTAGCTAAGTATTGCACAACTGACATATTCCCTTACTTCAAGTCTTGGAATTCTCGAGCACATTGTTGTCGCAGTGCTCGAGGGAAGAATTGGTCGTTGAATTCTCTTTTAAATCGGTCCCACGTAACTAGACATTAGGACCCACCTCTTCATCTAAGAGGGCTTTTGTGAACTTCCACCAATGCTTGGCTTCACTGTCCGTAGCTATAAAGAGATACATGCATTTCCCAAACCTTTCGATGTGAAACACGAGTATCTAAGCACAGTCAAACTTAGTGCCCTTAAGACATCTTACACAGACTAGCCGTAAACATATACATATGTACTGTCTCATTTAACCTCATAGGCATATAGGTACATCTAGCATGAAAATTAATACATCTAGTCATGAAAACATCTTAAAACATCATAAAACTATGCTATGCATGCTCATGTACATTTGTTCTTTTGGTTTCTGTTTCTGATGTTATTTGCCGTGGGACTCGAACCCTCGGTCTTGTGTACTTGCCGTGGGACTTGAACCCCCGATTTTGTTTACTTTGTTCATGCTTCATGCTCAAGTCATTATACATTTACATTTCATGATCATGCTTTTAACACACACAACTTTCTCATAAAACATGAACACTTCAACAAGTCATTTTCTCAAGTACAAATCACATAATTTATATCTCAACCCCAGCACACATTTAAAACTCATCAAAACTTAACTCAAATCATGCTTTCTTGATCATAATCTCAATACACATAAAATTTCGTCAAATCACACTTCAAATCATACTTTCATATTCATATCTCAAATCACTTAAACATCATTGTCATATCTCAACATACTTGAAAATATTGAAACCATCCAAAACACATATCATCAACATATTGTTGGTTCGAATCAAAACAACATATCATTTAACATTTCTATAAAATACTCAAAACATAGTATCGTTCTTAGTGAGTAAAAGACTCACCTTGGTTGTGCAGATATTGGGCTCAACTATGGTTTCCTGGCCAATGACTTGCAATGTACCACTTAGAAATCCCTATGGCCGGATTTCCTCTTATTTTTCTTCTCTTTTTCTTCTTTTTCTTTTTCTTCCAATAGCTCTCTCTCTCTCTCTTTATGCGTGAGTGTGTATGTGAGTGTGTTACGAGGGAGGAAGGGAGAAAGAGATAAGAAAAAGAAAAGAAAGAAAGAAAAGGAAAGGGAGAAGGCTGGTGGTATTGTGAAGTGCGGGGAGAAAAAAAAGGGAAAGGGAGAGAAAAAAGAAAAATGGGGGAGAAATTACCGAAAATGCCTCTCTGTTATATATATATATATATATATATATATATATATATGTTTTTTTTTTTTTTTTTTTTTTCACTTTGCTTTACCATTTTTATCCCTCAAATAAAAAATAAGGGATAAGATATCCAATTAACCAATCCTAGGCTGCCATGTGGCATTAGATAAATTTAGATTTTATTTTAAACCTCCCACTATTCTAATTTTCTTCTTTGTTAATTGTTACTTAACCCACTACTTATAATTCAATTAAAAACTTACTATTATAATTAATTGTTTGCTACACTAAAACTCACTATTAATATTTATTTCCTCATTCATTACTTTACCTTAAACCCCTTTTATTTTGATAATATAAATATTATCACTTAGAATCTATTATTAGTCCCATCGTATTTAATAAACATAATTTATTTATGCTAAATTTGCAATTTATTTTTTTGGTCATTACATAGAGAGAGAGGAGCTTGAAATTCATCAAGAGATATATTTTCACATACGTTGGAGAGTTTAATAAGTTATGACTATATAAATGATGCGTTGAGATTATTGGAGGATTTTATGGTAAATAATAATAGTTTTTGAAGTATTGTTGTTAGCATTATGTGATTTTTGGAAAAAAATGAAGAAAATAGTATTTTTATGCAAAATGAAGCCTTTAAACCTAAAAAGGAAAGATATTTAGCTACATGTTTATTTAGGAATTTTTGATGTTAGATCTACGTTTTTCCATCGGCTTTCTAGAGACGCGCTGCTCAGATGGGTTTACCGGCGTCTTCTTGCTCCGCCGCTGTTTGTTCCGGCTGTCGGGATCATCGGTGACTGGCGTGTGATTGTCACGCGCCAATGAAGTTTTCTCTTCAACCGGTGCGTGGAGGTCTCGTTCCGGTGTTTTTTCGCCGTGCAAAGGCGGCAGTCAGGCACTGGGTGGCTGATCTGATGGCTGGCGGTTTCGGGGGACAACACACGCCGGTCTCCGGCGAAGACTGTTCCCCTCTGACGTTTTTTGATTGTATTTTCTGCTAGATGTGTTTGTATATTCTCTTGTTTCTAGGTACAGTTGCTTATGTGTGGCTCAAGTTTTACTAGAATTTTCTTTGTTAGGGGGCTGATTGTAATTTTAGTGAAATTTGAGATTCTACATATGTAATTGTTTTTTAAGTCATATCCTTCTGATTTAAGAGTGTGTGGGGGGTATGTCCCTCATTGCTCACGATGTAGCTTTTGGGCATCTAGAAGTTAAATAGCACATGCTATTTGTTCAAAAAAAAAAAAAAAATAGCATGATGAAAATGAATGGATTAGAATGATAAAAATTGAGTAAAAATGTTATTTTTATGTTGATGTGCGAAATTTGCATGTCATTGTTAGATCACCAAGTGTAATGCTCTTGAAAATTAACTAACTAATGATTAACTCGACGCTCTTACCAAGACCAAATTACCACGTAAATAAGCCTCAAAGGATCTCTTAAAATGTAAACTCTGTATTTAAGCAGCGGTAAATTAAATACTTATTACAAGATAGCAATCTAAAATAATCATGAAATATTAAATTACCATAGCAAATTCTAAGTCTCCAAGATCTCATAAAAATTACTTTAAATCGAAAACCAAAACAAACTCTTCAAAACATCCTAAAAAACAACATAAAATAAAGTCTCCTAAATGTCATAATAAAAATCAAGGGAAAACTTGAGAGTTCGTATCATCCACGTTGCGGTAAGCCACTCCTATATTATCCGACTAAAGTCGAGTAAGGTAAAGCAAATACAATACTTTTATAACCTCGTCTCGATCATCCTCACACTCATCCCACAGAAGGTGCAACCAAAACAAATCTATATCCTTAAAGATAACTCTAGCTAAGTCCTCCACAATTACATACTTTCTCGCATGACTCACTATATAATTGTTGAATAACTATAAATCACATAAGTGTTTCATAGATGGAAAAAAATCAAGTGTAAGTTCACGACTTAGTAAGTCAATATCACATGGAAGACAGTTTAACTCAAGATTTTAGTAAAAGTTTGCCTATTAAAAGCATCATTGTGTAAGATAGTTCTTTGACAAGATATGCGAGAATGCAATGCAATCAATATTCATATATTTTCATGATAAGCAGTAAAGTAAAATCATAGCCCAAGTCCATATGGTCTATTCGTGCCCTTACTCCCTTCTTGGTATGGTTTGCGCGTTCTCGAAAGAATTTCTGGTACAACACCAATTCCTTGATAAGTACAATAATGACCAACAACTAGCAGCCCAACTGGGTCTGATATGATGCCCCATATAAAAAAAAAACGATTTACAAATTAAAATAAGAAGACTAACCCTATATTCTATCATCAAAAATTCATTTCCTAACAAATTATACAAAAATATTTTTTCTATTATTTTAAGTCCCTTCGAACGTTCGCCTTGTTCCTTGGAAAGTTCGATGAAACCCTAAAACGAACATTTGAAATTCTTTCACGAACGATCGATGATTGCCCTAGCTGACGCAACCATCATCTTTATCCTCTTAACGAACATTCAATGTTTCTATTGTGAACGTTTGATGATGTTGTGTATTGTGTGTCAGAAGGCACATCCCATACCTTTTGCATGTACGTCAAATCATACATCAAACAATCAAAGTCGTACAACGAATGTTCGTTTAACCCTAAATAGAACATGAACATTCGAGCCTCAAGTATCGAACATTCGATAGGTGACAAACTAGGTTATCCTTATCCTCTGCATTTTCTTCCCTATAAATACCCATTTTTCCCCCTACGCCTTTCATTCACAAAATCCCTTCATGCACCATGTTCATCTCATTTCTTGTGTGAGAGAGGGAGAGATTCTAGAGAGAGAGGAAGGAGTTTTGAAGATAATTCACCCTCACTGAGGTAATCCTCGATACTTAATTTATCTTTCATATTGTTGATATTTTATTCATATGAGTTTTGATGTTCTTACAAATTTTAAGCACATAAGCTTTATAGATTATTCTTGAGGGAAATGTTTTCTAAACAAAGTATAAGTTCACTCTTAATCAGTCAACTTAATATGTTTTAAAATGTTCATTTTAGGCTATTAGAAGGCTTGATTATGAGTTATCACATTTAGGTAGAGTATCCTTAGTTTTTCATGCATTCTAGTACTATTGAACATTCCCTATCCTTTGAACGAACGTTTGCGACCTGTGGATCGAACGATTGCTCTAGAGGCCGAACGTGTTGGGACTGGTGTCCAAAACTCCAATTTTTTGCTTCTTTATTCATTCAATGACATCGATTAAATAGAATGAATATAAGACTTAGACTTGGAGTAGAACTCTTTATTGACACTTACTTAAAGATAACTCACACTCGGCTAGGAGATAACTCTTACATGATTTAGAGCTTCACCCCTTACACACAAATAAATGCACCGTAGTGTTACAACCCAACTGACTCTAACATTTAATTCTAATACCACACTGACACTAATAATAAAGATAAAGTAAACTATAAGACTACAATATAGTTTACTACATATAGTAATCAACTACATGATTACTATATGTAATCCGATTGCAACACTGACATATAATAAAATATAAGAATAGATATCAACTAAGTACTCCTAATGCAACATTGACTTTACAACAAAAGTAGATACTATAGCATGTTAATCCCTTGCACTTTATTATCATAACACTCTTTCCCCTAAAAATCACCCTTGTCCTCAAGGGCAAAATATGAAAATCTTATTCGAAATTCAAAGGGACTCTTGTGTCTCATTGATGACCATAGTTAGCTACATTATTTGGCTAATTTTGACATTGCTGAGTTGAAGGACCCGTGAGACAGCTTGTCATGAGTTTTGGACGTTGAGCTTTTCGCATGTTAAAATAACACACACTAGGTTTGGACGAAATTTTTGTCCTTACGTGGGAGCCCGTAAGAGTGATAATTGGGCTCTTGGGGCAATTCCTTTTCTTGGGCTCTATGCATTATACGGCCTGTAAGAACGGAGGCCCAAATAGAAGAGAGAGAGAGGAAAAAAAAAAAACAAAAAAAAACAAAACAAAAAAAGTCGCGTGCTGTATTTCTTGAGAAGAAAGAAAAAGCAGCTAGTCTTGTATTTGTAGCTTGGTTTTGGCTGAAGGCACATCTGAAGACAACCCAAAGAAGAAGAAGAAGAAGAAGAAGAAGTAAAAGAAGAATCGAGACAGGGATCAGACAGTATGAGCAGCATAGGAACAGGGTATGATCTCTCAGTGACCACATTCTCTCCCGATGGCCGCGTCTTCCAGATCGAGTACGCCGCCAAAGCCGTCGACAACAGCGGGTAATCTCTCTCTCTCTCTTGCCCCACCCTTCAATCCCTCGCTTCTTTACCTCTCCCCATCTCATTCGTTATCTAGCTCCCTGCCCGACCCGCAAACCCTAGGCTTTTATGTGCAGTAATATTGAGTTTTGGATTTTCCAGGACTGTTATCGGCATCAAATGCAGAGACGGGATTGTAATGGTAGATATCACTCGGCGTTTGCCTGTTTGATTATTTGATTGTTGGGCAACTTTTTTCTTTTTTCTTTATGTTGTGTATTTTGGTTGGGTATTCTAGGGTGTGGAGAAGCTAATAGCGTCGAAGATGATGCTACCCGGGTCCAATAGAAGAATTCACTCTGTTCATCGCCACTCCGGCATGGTACCATATGTTCCCATTTCTCTTTTATTATTATTATTATTTTTAAGGTGACTTTTCGATTGGATCCAAATTCTGCTTTGTAAATTGTTGGCATAAGTCGTGGGTTATCTCCGCTGTTTTCGATATTTAAATGTCATGAATGTTCTTCTCTGTTGGCTGCAAAACAAGTGTGATCTGTTATTTGATATATGTTTCAGTCTCCTGGTTAATAAGTCAGACTTGGTTAAATTTGAAGCTTCACTGCATAAGCTGCTAACAAAGGAGGTAGTTTTTTATTTTTTTTTATGAATATGCTGGTGTTTTTCCAATTACAGGCTGTGGCAGGATTAGCAGCAGATGGGAGACAAATTGTTGCTCGGGCCAAATCCGAAGCTACTAATTATGAAAGGTCTGCCTTATTGCTCTGGAATGTTTAATTATGGTCACATTTCTCTCTCCCTCTAGCTCTCTCTCTGTGTGTGCATAAATCTTTCATTTTTTTTTCCCTAGTTATTCTTTACCAATATGTCGCATAGATGCAATGTGAATGTGCTAATTAATTATGCTGGATCATTGCATATTATAAATATAAATATAGTCATAGTTAATTGCGACTATTCTGCTTGAAGAAAGTATCACATTCCCCTCTCGCTATTCCCACACATGCACACTATGGTACTTGGACACTTTGCTCCATTCTGGAATATCTTGTTTCTATCCTGTGACATCCTGACTAGTACTATCTATTATCCTGGTTATGTTTAACTCGATCTTGACTGTTACGGTAGATGCAATTTATAGTAGATGTAAGGAAAATCATTCATCTGAAACTGCTTGTAATTATCTGGAGGATTTCTTTTATAAATTTTCTTCTCTTTCTAATAAGATATTTTTTACTTACTAAAAAACATCATTCATCTGGGACCTGACCTCTGATCGAAGTTGAGAAAATTAGGATCTGTTTTGTGTTTTAACTGAGTCACTTCATGCTGATTGTTGCACTCTCTACATCTTATTGATGACAATGAGTTGTTTGTGTGAAAGTTTTTCACAAAACCTATATCTTTACAAAAACTGGTTACCATATCATTATTTTTTTTTCTCCAAGGATAGGTAAAAAATAGTTTTTTGTTGTTGTTGTTGTTGTTGTTCCCTTGTATTTGGTAGATTACATTAACAATAACTTGCCGCTTTCTCTTCCATGTTATAAGATTTAAGTGCAACTCTTCTACCAGTTTTAAAAATAGCCCAGGCTTTTACATTATCTAATGCAAAGTGACAAAAACATTTCTTTGTTTATAATCTGTTCTTGTTATTGGGAATTATGATTTGGTCACTATTGAATTAAATTATGTCAAGCTGTCATATGCATGAAAAGACACAATACGCACATACTCAGGCATTCGTCACACACGGATGTATCTTTTCTTAGTTGATTAGTCAATCCAAGTAAATCAATAGACTTTCTTTCCTAGCTTACTTGGCTTATAACCAATTGCAGCAGATGCTCATGCATTCATCTTTTGTCAAACTTGTTGCTGAATATAATTGGAAAGGCCTGACTGCCTAAGATACGTCTTATTTACCCCAAGAAGAAGAAGGAACCAAAAAAAGAATATTCAGTCTCATAGTTTCTACTTAAGTAGCTAGTGTGTGAGAGTTCATAGAAAATTTCTTGCGTGTGATTGCTTATCTGCGTGCTTTCGGTTTACTTTTGGGTATTTGGAATTTTATTGACTTGGTCTGGGTTTCAGGGTTTTGACTACATTTCCAGTCATGGTTTCAACTTAGTATGTGAAACTTCTTTTTTTACCCTTCTGGTGACTTCTCTTTTCTGTTGTGCTTTTTTACAGTTTTGCCGCTTTCTAGCTTCCAACTGAAAGAAATGGAGAGTAGATAGTTCCTTTCTTTCGGTGTTAAATAGGTTAAACTTTCATTTTGAAGTAGTTGGATTGTAGTTGCTAAAAGAAAGATATGGGAAACAGGTCACTTTAGGACTTCTTGCACGCCAAAAGTTGCAAATATAGAGCATCTGTTTAACCTTGTTGGCAAATTAGTTTTTATGAAATTACTATTCATAATAAGCTCGGTGGCTTCTTTTGTACACTTCCTATGTACTTGGGATGCTTTACGCTTTTAATAATATCTCGATTACTTACTAAAAAAAATGAAATTACTATTAATTATAACCATCAAATTTGTGTACGTGGTTGTGTATGTGTTCTAGAATCATGCATGCACCTGTGTGCTTTTTCACAGTCAAAATTATATTCACAATGGGAAGAATGGAGTACAACTAAGGGTAAAGAGAAAGGGGTGACAGTTTTATCTGAGAAACAGAAATACATTTTTTTTTCCATGCTTTTATATGCAGGGTTTCTATGAATTTTAGAAACGGGTCCTTTGAGGTTGTGATGGATGCAAATTCTTTCTTTTCTTACAAAGTACACATTTTCTGCAATTGGCATTTGGCCAAATGCAGTTTCCCCAAAATCTGAGAAGTCATTGCTGCATATCTGCCTTTTTATATTGTTACTTGTTTATCTCATTTTCTTTAGACTCTTTTGTGCAGTGTGTATGGTGAACCAATTCCTGTCAAGGAACTTGCTGATCGTGTTGCTAGTTATGTGCATCTGTGTACACTTTATTGGTGGCTAAGGTTTGATGAGATATTACCAAAATTTGTCATTCATTATGATTGTTTTCCTCCTCATTATATTCCTTAGGGGAATAACTAATGGTGCTGCAGACCTTTTGGATGTGGAGTTATTCTTGGTGGCTATGACAGAGATGGACCACAACTGTACATGGTTGAGCCTTCTGGTGTTTCATATGTGAGTTCATTTTGGCCGTATGTTAAAATAAGTGTAGCAATCAATCCTCTTACCATTCACATCATCATTCATTTTTTGTACCAATATCTGTTTTGGCATTTGTTCTAGAGGTACTTTGGTGCTGCAATTGGCAAGGGCAGGCAAGCGGCTAAAACGTAAGTTGAGTTATATCTGTTTATCAAATTCTTGATAGCTAAACGATCATAGCAGCAGAATTTCTTTGAAAACTTATTTTCCAAATGTTATCAACACATGTCCTACTTTTTTTTTCTTTTTCTTTTTCTTTCTTTCTTTTTTTCTTCTTCTTCTTTTTTTTTTTTTTTTTGTAAGTAACACAGGTCCTACTTTTTAACTTCACAAATTTATTTCGCTCTCTCTTAATGTTTGTCATACCTTAAGCTTTCCCAAGGATGACTGCCCACAATTCTGTCCCAAACCTATGCGTGTACAAGAATTTGATGTTAGGGATATCCCAAAAAATAGTGTTTTATTGCTTATTTACTTTGATTGGTATGTCTTCCATGGGAGATCTGCTACTACTAAAAGCAAAGGGAAGTAAGAGGCTGCATAGACTTACACAGGATTAGTTTCCTGTGCTTATTACTGAAATTATCTTTTCCTGGTTATTCAGATAGAAACTAATAATCTGATAGTGTCATTGCTAACTGATCATAAGGACTAATGTACTTTTTCGTTATTCCCATACTAATATCTTATGGGAGTAAATCATGAGGGACATCTAATGTTACTCGACTTTTGTTCATAAGGATTCTGTTTTGGGTATTATATCCTTTTTAAAATCTAGACGAGGGCTGCTATTGCATTATTTTGCTTTGTTTAAATTTTTTCTCTTACACATGTTTTGATTATAATTTTTAACAAAAATTACATACTTAAGTGACATTGCTGATATAATTAAAATGATGATTTTACAGAGAGATCGAAAAGTTAAAGCTTTCAGAAATGACTTGTCGTCAAGGGGTTATCGAAGTAGCCAAAATGTGAGTGCCATTATGGACTATTATGTCAACTCTGCATCTTGCTGACTTTGTGATGTCAATATCAAAAGCTGTAGAATTTTCTTCAACTTCAATATGGATGGTAAAGGAAAAAGAAATTTGTCGCATTGAGATTGTTGTTTGCTGTTGATTCCATTGTACTGTATACATCAAAAATCATGATTAGGAAGTAGTGAGGGAGAGGGTCAAGGAGTCTGTGACATTGCTAGAGAGGTGTGCAATAAGGGAAAAACAGTGAAGGTAGTGGGGGTGCCAGAAAATGGGAAGCCAGTCATGTCGCTGTGAGTATATGTTTGTGTGTTGGGAGGTTGAGGACGAGGTAGTAGTGTCACTAGAGAGGGTGCTGCATTTTAGAGAGCAAAAAGAGGAATATAGGATTTTGGGGGTTGGGGTGGTGGATCTGGAAATGCAAGTTGCGTTGGTTAACTGAAGATTAGAGCATGAAAGAGCTCCTTATATTCAATTTTTTTCCCCCCCTGATATTAATCCTCCATTGTATACAAACCACCCTACACAGAATTCATTTGTATTGTGTAAATTTTTGTTTTCCTGTGGAAATATCAAAAGAAATAAGATTGGTACAGTTATATATTCAATTAAACAGGGGCATGAAGATAAATTTACTATATAAAGTAAAAAATATATCCACAGATGTAATATGTGTGGGTGGGGCCTACAGTTGGCCACAGCCTTCAAATTTTATCCTGCACAATAAGATCCTTCATTCTACATTAAGTCATGGGGATTTCTGTTTACTATATTACTTGCATTGTGATCTCAATTTGATTTTTCTTTGGGCTTACATCCCTAAATCAACGAAATAAAGTTTTATACGTTTTAAATCAATTAAGATGTTCCTTTTAAGCGTGAAAAACAAATTTATTTTTTCTCTTGTATACTTGGGTTCCTCCTTTTGCACTTTTTAATGAAATGCACTTATCAAAAAAGAAAACGAATTTGTTTTATTTTATCTTGACAAGAAATATATCCTATTTGTTAAAAAAATTTAAAATTTTCTACTGAATATTGAACTTCTGTTTATATAATTTATATTGGCTCTCTTTGTGATTAAGTACTAGTTCTCTGCCTGGTAGTATGGCTCCTGTTAAGTATTTATTTAGTCTCATGATGATTTGAATTTCTTAATAGTTCAAAGATGAGTACAATGGAAAGATAAATGAAGGAACAGTTTGATTTCTATATTTTATTTGATGTATTATTGAGACTTGCTTTGTTGCTACTGGTGGTTAAATAATTGGAGTTACTTCTTTTATATTTTTTTTTATGCATTTTTGTTGCTCATGCATTCTATGGGATGAATTGGTTTCTTGATGCCTCATGGAACACTATACATTACATAGTACTACTTACAAGCTGGTTTCATTTCATGTTTAAAGCTACATAATGTATCTATATCAAATATTAGATTGTATGACAACTTTGACTATTCATGTTAATGCTAAGCAGCATTTATGGAGTACATGATGAGGCAAAGGACAAGGACTTTGAATTGGAAATGAGCTGGGTCTGTGATGAGTCAAACCGTCAACATCAGAAGGTATCTCTAAATTTCAATTGCGGTGAAAAAGCTTACTATTTTCAAATTAATTTCTTGATATTGTCTGCTCTAACTGTCACACCCTTACGCAGTAGGCTAAACGGCCTAGTTGTCTGCCCACATCTTGCATGTACCATACTTTTACAATTAATTCAAAATTAGTCATATGTAGCTGAAAGTCTATTTAAATTTGCTTTTGAAGGCTCCTCTATTTTGTTTGTACTTTTTTGTCTGATATTGTGTTTTGTTTTATTCTTTCTTTTGTTATTGTATTTTGTTTTGAGTATTCTGTTTGTGGAGCCAAGATTATTTTTAATTGGTGACTTTGGGTGAGTTATATAAAGGAATCACCCGCTCCAAAATGAACTATAGGAGATAGAAGTGTTTTTTTTCACACACTGATTTCTTTATGAATTGTTTATATAAATAATTTCAAACATGGTATTTGCTATTTTGATGTTAGACTTGATTAATTTCAATTAGACTATCTATGAATATGATTATGGAATTCTTCACAATGCTGCTGCTTTTGGTAAATTAGGTTGCAGTTCAGTGTCTCCTTTTATTTACATTGAGTGCAAGGTTTTAGATTATGGTGCTGGATGTGCCATTTCTTGGTATATATTTACAGAACCTATACGATTTGTAAATATATGTTTCGCTGTCTCCTTAGAACGTATACTGGCTTTCCTTTATAATTAGAAATATACATTTTGCATGATTTGGTCTCTTCTTCTAGGAAGGAAACTAAGGCACTGTCATCATCATGTTCTTCCGTTGTGTACCAACTTGTTGCCCTTTCTTGTCCCATGTCTATTTATCGTAGATCGATTATATATTGGAGCTATTTATATGGTTCTGAGCCAACCATTAGTCTATCCACATGGTTTGTTGGCATTGGTTATCACTCCATTACTAATCTAACCAATTGCTATAGTTTTGCCCTCGGTCATCTTAAGACATTAGTTTGGAGACCCAGATTAGTTACTGTTATTTTTATTTAAATCATTTTCAGGTTCCAGATGAGCTTTTACAGGAAGCTAAGGCTGCAGCTAAAGCAGCACTGGAAGAAATGGATGCAGATTAGTGGAGCTTCCCTATTGTTAACTTCTCTTTTGAGTGGTTGCATTTCAAGTTGTCATTAGATCGTTTCAGAACATCCATAAAATGTGTTATGGCATAGAATGGTGCTTTTTTTTTTTTTTTTTTTTTAATTTTTTTTTTTTTCCTTAAACCCATTAATCTTTATTGCTGCTACAGAGACCATGTTTTATGAAATGGAAGTTACTAGTTTGAATTTCCATTTCTTCCTTCTCTTGGGGACAAAAAAATTACTTATAAAAAAACATCTTTATTGCTGCTACAGTATTTTAGATAAATGTTTAATTTTCCCATCTATTGACAGCAGCTAACCATCTGTAATATGCATTTAATATTTTCGTGACCTGTTTTGTTTCACTCTTAAGTATTGATTAGTTCTCCCTTTCATGCATTTGTTTGGGTGAAAAATACTTTCTTTCGGAAAATGGTTTTGGTTGAAAACATTTTTAGAAAAAAAAAAAGAGGTTATTTTCTGGTATTTGTTTGCTTACATGAAAAGTTTCTAGTATTTGTTTAGCCATGTCAGTGGTCCTGGTGGTGCTGCTCTCGCACGACGTGGGCATGCCTTTCAAGCAAGCGAAGCTAAAGGTCGCCATGGTTCGGGCCTCCTTGCATGGAGGCTGTGCCTAGTCGTAGCCCATCGCGAAGTCTGTACCACCTTCCTCACCCACCATAGCATAGCCTCCGAAGCTTCCAAAACAACAGTGCCAGCAAAATGCCCTCTCCTTGCAGCTAATGGCGAAGATCCCGTCGCCAGAGGATTCTTGTTGGGAAAAACGGTGAAGGCTCAATGAAGTCACACGGCGAGAAACACCGAAAATGAGGGGAAAAAATGACAGCTAGTCTATACGGTGACTTTTGGCATATAGCTTTGGAAATGCAAACGATTCAATATATATATTTTCTCTACTAGAAAATGAGTTCGATATACGGAGTATTGTCAAAAACGAAGGACGAAAATGGAGAAAGCACATCACTAATGTATGTGAGGTTGATCATACCCCCGCCCAGAAAGGCAAATAAAGTCCAGTAAAGAAGGCGACTATCTCTGATCCAATCTCTCCAATTTAGTTTGACTTTGAGCAGAAGGTGAATCAGATCGGATTTCACTCCATTTTTCTCAAATTGTTTTAGGTTTTTAAATTTTGAAAATGCATAAGTTTTACGATTTTGATTCCTTGCTTCCAATTGATTGGCATGGATTGATTATAGATGATAGGTAAGGGTTTGGGTAGGTTGATTCCACACCCCTAGACCCAACCATCCGGATTTGGGAAGGTTTTTGCTCAAATCCGAATTCTTTTCCTTCATTCCTCGATATTGATGAGGCTTATGCACTTGGCTAAACCCCCTTAAGATGTTGTGACTAAATTCGTACCCATGACAATCCTAATTTGGGTATTTTGCCCAAATCCAATAAAATGACCAAAATGCCCCTAGGATTCTAAATTCCTGAATCCTGATCACATTGCATTGACGCCCATTTAGAGTCTACTTTCATACCAATCATGCCCCAATGACCCAGTAACCCCGAATTGCTCAAAATTTCATGGACCTGAGCGTTTGATTAAAAGCCCAGAAGAGAAGCTTGGGAAAAAGCCCATAGGGGTATTTCTGTCATTTTATGACTAACCCTGCCGTGTGTGAGAATTTTTCTTTGAAAACCATACCTCAACACCCTACACCACCTTTGTGACCTAACCCGGTATTTGAGACGAGGAGTGCAACTTTTGTCCGATCAAGGCAAAAAATAAGGGTATTATGCCCACCAATAAGAAGTTGACACATCACTTTAGAACAAAAAATACAAGTGTTGGCAAAACACTAGATCATATCCCTTCCTTTCATTCTTTTAGCATGAAAAAAAAAATAACAAGACAAAAAAATCTACTAGCCACCGCCAACCCCAGCCATCGCCCACCCCAGACTTCGCCGCCGCCGTCACTGCTGGTTCCGCCGCTCCTCCACCACCGGTTCCACCTCTCCGCCACCGGTAAGTTCAACCCCCCCCCCCTCTCTCTCTCTCTCTCTCTCTCTCATGGCTTGGGTCTCTCTCTCATAGGGTTTTGGAAGTAATCGTTGGAAATTGTCGCTGACAAGCCCTGACTCCCAGAGGACTGGGGCATTTTGGTTGTTTTTCATTCCACCACTGCTCTCTTTGGACCTTTTGCTTCCAATGTCCTCAAACTCAACACACCAAATATCTTCTTTTCTCTTTTCTTTTTTCAGACCCTTTTTGAGTTCCAAAACTCGCCGGTCGGAGATGATCTAGAGGTGGCCGGCGAGATTTGGAAATTTTCGGTGGTTTTATAGTGGCTGTTGTGAATTTTTTCGGCGAATTTTGAGTTTTGAAATTAATTTCCCACACATTTATGAGTAACCAAACAGAAGAAATAAAACATTAAAGCTAGAGGATGCTGTCGGAGAGAGAGAGGTTGAACTTATCGGTAAAGGAGTGGTGGAAATGGCGGTGGTTCCCAGTGTGGGGCAATGGCGGCAGTGTGGTGACGGTGGCTGGGAATTTTTTGTTTAAAAGACTAAAAGAGTGAAAAAAGGGTTTCATCCGATGTTTTGCTAAGTTTTGTAAGAATTTACTTTTTTTGTTTGATGCTGATGTGTGAATCTCTCTTTGGAGGGCAAAAACTAATAGGTTTTTGCCAATACCTGATTGAAGTTATCCCCTTGAGACGAGTCACCCCGTTGAAACCTAACCCACTCATTGTGTTGGAATCTGTAAGGTCAATAGTGGATTAGGATTTGAGTAGTGTTTATAATTGTAATAAGACGATGTCATGCACTGCAGAACAAAGGAAGAGATAAAGAGTGGAGGCTGAGGCATCATCTTCCCGACCGGGGGCCGAGGCCGTGGCAAAGAGCCACACATCTTCACGTTAGCCGAGGGGTCCACTTCGACCTAGACCACCGAGGCCACTGAGCCGACTTCCGAGACTCCACAGTACGGGGGTTTTTGACACAATGAGGCCTGTGTACGGTGAGACATCTAATCTGTACACCAAGACCTACTACACCCGGACTCCCTTGGTAGAGTGAGCAGCAGATCTAATCGACATTCAGTGAAACGCTATTGGAGGGTTCCAGATCTCCTTGAGTTCCAGGGCTGGGGGGAGACGGTCTTCGAAACCATTCTTGTTGTGACCGATATATTTTGCGAGTTCTACATGAACATTCGCGAGGGTGGAGACGACTACTTCGAGACGTGGCTCCGAGGCAAGCCTATCCGGGTGGACGCAAACCTAATTAACGCTATCACCTGCACTTCGAGGGTGCCCGACTCGGTGTACCTATGGCCTGTAGCAGATAGACGTCTCCGCTCTACAGTAGGAGACTATTTCGCGGAGGGACGCCCCCACAGTGTGGGCTTTGAGGGGGTTGGAGGATTCACTCTCAATATGCTGTCAATGGAGACTCAGCTAGTCTACCGCCTCATAGCCAACTGTGTGCATCCGCCTCATACCACCTCTATGCTGTGTTGACCCGCGTGCCCATATATGTTGCCTAACCAAGGAAAATGACAAAGCATTTGCTATTGATGTCAATAAAGCTAGTAACAAGTTCAAAGGCAAGGCCAGAAGGTATGCTTCTATTGCAAGGAGAATGGACATTGGATAAGAAATTGCCTAAATATCTGACAATCAAACTTTCAAATAAAAGTTTTCTTTTTGGTTAAACACGTTTAATGAGAATCAACTTGTAACAACTTAAGAAAAATAAACAAAACAACAGATCATACCAAATCTAAAGGAATATATATATATATATATATATATATATATATATATATATATAATTTACTTTGTCTTTTGGTTTAACTCGAAGCTCTTCAGATTTCTTTTACCACATCTACAAAATCCACTGTCACTTGAGCCCACCGAAGCAATGGTGTTCTGTGGCATTGGTCCGGGGTGGGTGGTGCTGGTGGGCTCAGGCGACAGTAGTTTTTGTAGATGTGATAAAAGAAATTTGAAGAGCTTCGAGTGAAACCAAAAGACAGTAAAAGAGATTTTTTTTTTTTTTTTTCTTCAGATTTGGTATGATATGTTGTTTTTGTTTATTTATTTTTTATTTTTTAATTTGTTTCAAGTCGACTTGTCAGTCCCATTTCTAGGGCACAAAAAGGGGTTTTGTGCCGCAACTTCATAGAAGTTATTCTCTTCAACAACTTATAGTCTAAGGGTGCGTTGGAAATTGCGATTTCGTAGAAAAAAAATGCAATTTTAAACTAAATCTCAGAAAATGAATTATTTGAGAATTACGTTTTGAAAAAATTGTGATTTGAAAACGCTGAAGAATTTTTTTCAAATTGCAGGCAATGTGGTGCTTTTTTAAAAACGCAGAATTTTAAAAGGATAACTTGCGATTTTGCCAAACGTTTAACTACGTTTTTAAAAATTACTTTTTTAAATCGCACATTTTAAAATTACACTTTTTGAAATCGCAAACCCAAACGAACTCTAAATTGAATCAGCAATGAGAATATGGCTAATTTAAAAAATAGGGTAAAGTTCACACACTCCCTCTCAAACTACCACTCAATTGATAATGTTTTTCCCAAACTTTCAATTTGGACAATGTGCCCCCCAAACTACCGAAAATTGTTAATGTTCCCCTAATGACGAAAATACCCTTAATAAATAAAATAATAATAATGATTATTAAAAAAAAAAAAACTAAAACTAAAAAAAAAAGATTAAAAAATAAATAGATAAAAATCAAGGGTGACCAAATTTTAAAATTAGAAGAAAAATTAAAAAGAAATATTTTTTTTAAAAAAAACGAAATTTTTTATTTAAAAAAAGAAAGAAAATTTTAATTGTTTTTAAAAAATTAAAAATTTTAATTTCTATTTAATTATTTTTTTAATTTATAGGAATAATTTTGTTTTATTAAAAAAAAATTGTAAAACCATTTTTGTCTTTTTTTGCTGGCGTTAATAGTACATTGGCAACGTTTTGAATCTACTTTTGATAGTTTCAGAAAATATTGTCCCAATAAAAAATTTAAGAAGACATTAATTTTTTTTTTTTTTTTTTTGAAGAGGAAGAAGACATTATTTCAAGATACATTGACTTTTTCCTAAATAATAACATAATTCATAAAAGCCGACGATCATTTTTCCGGTCGAAACTCAGAGACAGTTGGAGAAGGAGAGAGAAAGAGCAGAGACAGTCCGGTGTTGGATTCTTTTAACTCTCAAGCTGACTATCTCTGCTTTTCTGTCTCCTTAAGTTAACGGCACCCCAATAATTCTTAACCTTTTTGAAGGTGAGTAATAATTATCAACCAATAAAATTGAAAACCCAGAAAAGAGAAGAAGTCTAAGACTCGAATAATTCCTGGGGATCCCAAATGGAATCCTATCCGAATTCAAACTCTTTATGAATCTATTTATACACCCAAAACGAAGAGGAAAATTACAAACTTGAAAATCTAATGGTTTTGGCTTCGGAGATCTCTGCTATTGGTCCCAGAATGGAGAAGAGCTTAATGCTTTTGGTGTTGTTGGGATTTGTGGGATTCGGCTGATAACAATGGCTTTGGGGAGCAGCCATTGTCAAAGACTGCCACTCTTGCTCTCAATGACTCCTCCTCCATTAATGCCTACCCTTCCCTTCTCGGCTTAAAGGTTAAAGATTTCATACACTATATGGCTCAGTGCTATTGAAATTTGATTTTGTTCTTGGCTCATTCATAGAAAACCGGCAATCTTAATTGTGTCAGACTTATGACCACTATTTGGCACCAATCAGATGATAACAATTTTAAATGGTTGCAAAATTTACTTCTGTATTAAATTTATGGTCTTTGTTAATTGGGTGTATCTTTAATTATAACAATCTATAATAGTTTGGATACTGCATTTGAGTTTCTGTGCTCGATCATCATGTTGAGACCCTTTTTGGAGGTGCAGAGTTTTGTGATGTGTTTTTTCATGTATATTATTACAGGGTGAGGACACTCAATGGGTTAATGGTGGACCTTGTAAACCCTGAACTGTCCACGGATGATTGTGTTGGAGTTTTTTCTCCTGCAAATTTCAGGTATTGTTCATCCCTGTCCCTATGTATTATTTAGCCTTTTGTTTTTGTTTTTAATTGAATATAGTTCAATGGAATACGAATTATCAAGTTCATCTAATTTTTTGCAACTATAGTTGAGGTGCCAAAAATCATGCCTATTTATTACAGCATAAGTAGGAAATTGTGTAGTAAATGGACGTGAAACTAAAAATATTATTCTAAAGTTCGTGCATAAGTGTTTCATAGGATTTACTGAAACTTATATATATAAGGTGAGATGGAATCTCACATCGTACAAAAATATAATCATGTAATTAAATCAAAGTATCAAGGAAAATATGTAGTAAATAAAATAACAGTGTATGGATTTTGGTTTAACTACGGAATGATGACATGGAAGGGTAATACGTAATACGTAATAAATAAGTAATATGTAATATGTAATACGTCACAGTGATTAATTGATTAACCGAAAATTCATATTAGAGTGCAGTCACATTAGTTTAGCGAAATTTATTGTGATTAATAGTGTCGTTGACAAGTGTCACTGGCCTATTGAAACTAATTTTATTTTTTCCTTTTAAGTCATTCTTTGAGCTGATGTAAGTTAGCTATTTGGTTTTGGGCCTCAATTATGTATTTATTTATTTCGGCTATTTTATTTATTTGGGCCAAGGAATTTAATTCCTAAGTCGCTTATTATTTGGACTTGATTGGGCTTAGGAATTTAATTCATAGACGTTTAAGAAATTAAAAAAGCTTTTGGTTCAAGGATTTAATTCCTAAAGGTTTAAGCAGTTAAAAACAACGTTGAGTTAATGAGATAAAACCCAAACCCCATCATTTGGCTTCAAGTAAAAGGGGCATGGATCCTTGTAAAGGATCCTAGTTTTACAAGGATTCCAAGCCTAGTTCTACAAGGATTCTAGAATGGTCTTTTCCCACTTCTCCAAATAAACCTAAATTTTTAAATAGAGGTCTATAGAGACGTATAAACACAACTTGAGCTTGCATAAGTGAAAAACACAATCGAGAGAGGTGTGAGAAATATTCAAGAGAGAATATTTATTTTTCTCAAGTCTATATGCTTTTAGCTATTCTCCAGAATTGAGAATAGTTTTGTGAGTTCACATTGTCATATTCAGTCATCAAAGAGAAGATCAGAAGGTTGAATCAATAACATGTTCATCATTCAATATGCAAGAAGAATTTCAAACATAATTATATAGCCCTAAATGCCGAGAAGAGGCCAAATTCGATTGTAAGTATCATGAACTTGTGTATATAATTTTAAATCTAGCCTTATTTATCTTGAAGATAATTTTTTTTAGGTTTGTTTTTCATTGCGTATACTCACATGCATGATCCCAAAAAATGGTATCATAACCAACTTCAAGAAAACATAGTTTAGATTTTATAGACATGTTCTATCTTGATGTTCTTGTTCCAACAACTCCGAGGATTTTCATTGATTGTCAATAATGCAGTGTCTGGAAAGTTGCAGTTACTGGCAAATATCACATATGCCAAATTATTATTGCGCCAAGGATGAAGCATGTTGCATGTTGCCCCAGGATTTATATTTAATTAATTTGTATTAATCCTATATAACCAAAATTTTTAAAACCTATAAAATCGGTTTCAAAAGTACCAAAATCCTAAAAAACAAAAAATTAAACATCATACACAAATCTTGATAAACTAATTACTTAAACATGTTATGATAAACAAACTAAACATCATCCACAATAACTAAAAATGTTCTTATAAACAAACTAAACATCATCCACCATAACATATCCTAATAAATTAAATTCTTAAACAAATCCTGATAAACAAATGAAACATCATTCGCAATATCCATTAGTGATAAACAAATGAAACATCATTCGCAATATCCATTAGTGATAAACAAATTAAACATCATAGATCCTTGATAAACTAAAACATTTGTTGTTCCCACAAAATTCTTTCTTTAGTTTCTTTGTCATTCACTGCTGAACAATATCCCCCAAAATAACATCATCAACACTACTATTTGCCTGTATAGAAACAGTCATCCACGTGAATTTTAATTCTTTGTATTGCATGAATGATTGGTATAATATTATGTAGGTCTACTAAATCAAAACAATACTAATCAAACATTTGAATGAAAAAGACATACTCATATCATTGTTCTTTAAAAACTCATTCAGAAGTAAAGTCCTATTTCAAGAAAAGAACAAGAAATTTGGTAGAAAGCAATTCATTTAATCCAACTAGAAGATTAATCAGCAAACAACTTAACAAAAAGAGCATGCCGATGGCATAGATAAAATATCTACATTAATCTAATAGCTAATCATTAGAAATACTTGCTAATGGCACCTCATAAGATAAGGACATGGACAGATGTAGTTAACAAATGCAAAAGAAAATTAACCAACAACATTTGACCTGCACATCCTTTATTCAAAACAGTTCATGCAGCCAAACTAGGGTATCATAGCGAAACAATGTTCTACACTGCTTATAAGCTTAATTTGCACGTCAGTTTCAGGAGTCCATTCTTGAAAAAAATGTCATCTTGAAAGTAATTTGTAGTCCATAAATACTAAAGAAACCCCAAGTTTGAAAACAAGGAGCTAACTCATTGAAATAATAGTTAATCAAAAGACTTAAAGAACTAAAAAAACAAAATTAACCAAACGATTTTGTCAAAACTCACAACTAGGTCATGGATGAGCTTTTTTTTTAGTCAATTTGAAGCTTAGATTGTTGAAAATTATTTCATGAATATCTAAGTTTATCTCTAATTTGAATTTGAATATCTTAAATTTGAATATTTAAATTTCCTTCTATTTCTTTTTATTACTCTTTGTCCCACATTGAAAAGCTATGAGTATTTTTTGTGCTTTATAAGCATTTATCAAGCTATTATACTAGATAAGATTTTGAATATACTTGTGCTAGTTGTGCTAGTTGCGTCACCCAGTGCGAAGCACTGGTCGTCGCAAGCGCAGACTCGTGTCGCTTTGACGCTTTAGACGCACTTAGCACTTCGCACGTTCGCATCGTCACACATGAGATTATTAATTACGTGTGTATTTTTTCCTGATGTGTACAACTGCTTTTCTAACAGTAATATTTTTGAATACGTAACTGTTTTTCTAAACCGTTAGAAACTATATTTTCTAACTGTTTTTTCAACAGTCAGAAACTGTGTTTTCAACAGTCAGAAACTGTATTTTCAACAGTTAGAAACTGTATTAAAACTGTTGTAAACCGATTCTGAGTTTTTTAGATAAAAACTATATTTTTTCTGCAAATTTTCGACATCTTTTTTCTTCTCTTCTTTTTCATCTTCTTTGCTGTTACTGAATTTCTGAATTCAAAGTAGTGTTCAGAATTTGCGATCTGCACACTACATTCGGACAATATTGTATCATGAAGACAAAAATTGTTGTATTCCATTTTGCAAAACTTATTGTTTAAATGGGAGACAATATTTGTCTAAGAGACAGATTTACATTCGCCTTACTGTCCAGTGTTCTTTCTAGACAGTTTTTATTTTTCTGCTTTCTTCAATTTTTTGTAGTTCCACATCTTTATATTTCCAACATAGATAAGCCATGTTTACCTCGCTATTTAAGAGCATTCATAGCAACTTCTCTAAAGAGGGTCTGTTCCCTAAGGTTTAGGAAAAATTTCAAGGAAGTTACAAAAATCCCTCCACAGCTGCTTCCCTAAAATTTTCGTTTCTCTGGAAAGTGAATAGTGCTTCCCAATGCATTGGGAAGCACTATTCACTCCTCATTCAATTGTTTATTCACAAAATATATTATATCTCTCCTACTTTATCTTCTTTTTCCTACTTTTAATTAAAGTAAAAGTAAAAAAACAATATTTTAATGATATAGGGAAAAATGAAGGGAAGCTGCTGTATGGTGTTTTTTGATAGAGAAGTAAAAAGTAGTTTTGTTTTATATATTTAGGGAAAATGGTTGGAAAGCTGCTGGAAATGCTCTAAGAAGTCCATTCTATATATATATATATATATATTTGGCTAGTCATTTTCTGAAGTCCACCCAATGAGTGTAATAAAGCAGTATCATAATAAATCTATAGTAATCCTTCTGCATTCACTCTATTCCCATTAATTCAGAAGATGGCAATTAGATCCCAACAAACTGATAGTATTCTTACTACAAGAAACACTAAGAACACAAGCTATGACTATAGTAGTGGACAATAATTTGGCCTTAAGTAGTATGGGAAACTGCTCACACATCTCCTTAAAGAAATACATCCTTTAACGATATGGATAAAGAGAAACATCATCTTCTAACAATTAGAACAGTCCAAGAGTCAATAATCTACATATACGGATATGAAAAATGAGTCAAGCATCCAACATCATACACACAATAGATTTAGTCAAACTAATATTAAGACGTTAAGTGCACAAAGACACTTTTAAGAAGCATAATATGCAGGCTACGTTCGAAAGTCGCCAAGTCTGCATAAATCAATAAGTTAACAATGAAAAACAAGAACCTTTTCATCATATGCCTATACTAATTCATGTCAAACATTGGGGATTTAAAGTTTATACCTAATCATCTTCTTTCTCAATATCCACTTCATAATTATCACGATATGCATTGGTGACACATTCGGGGAGAATAGGTCTATAATCAGAGTTAAAGTTTGATTGACTGACCATTTGCATACACCAAATATTTTGATCATAGTTTGAAAAAAGGTATTCATTATATATGCTAAAGACAATGTTGTGTATTTATCGATGTGTGCAAATCTTCAAACGCAGCTTTAAACGCCTTAAAGTCCTTGAAAAACTTGGTCATGTCAACATATTGTGGAAAGTTATATGGGACTTGTGACGCGGAAGAGGACGTGGCCACCGAGCCAGATGCACACCTAACACTACACATATGTGTCCAGGCCACCCAAAAATACAACCTTCTGTGGGCGTTCACGTTGATGGAGGTGATTGTGATATAAGCTCCTTGATTTGTGCCTGTAACAATATAAATGTATTAGCAAATAATCTGTTTGTCTTGCAACCTCCTTCTATGACACCAATTAAAAAAAAAAAAACACTCAAAAAACAACAAAAAAGAAAAAAAGAAAAAATAAAAAATAAAAACAAGCAATTATATTAACAAAATAAATCAAACACACATACAATTTTCTCCCCCACCTCTATTGTCACAAGAGCGCCATCCTTGTGTGTGTGAGTTTTGATAAATAAAGAGCTTCTATCGAAGCCTTTCCCTGCTCTCAACTTCTACATATTATGAATTTAAAAACATACATACAAAATAAATTATGTTAAAAGCCATTTAATCCATGACCCACTAAATATCTCTTTTAATGTGTACCTCCTCAAAATAAACCCGAGCTAAGCTCTTCGACCCGGATGTGTGGAGTATGGTTTGCATGGCCCGATGTTCCTTATTTTTAAGGGCCTTTCTCTACATATTTTCAATAAAATAATGAGATAAATAAGTGTAACAAATGTTGATATAGTAATAAAGACACATTGTTACCTGCACTTTGGGATCACACCAATGTTGAAGTTCTACTTAAAAATCCACATGATTGCTGATGTATTGCGGATCAGTTGTGGCAATAACATGTTCTGCAAACTCACCTGGCTAGATGTTCAATGAATTCTTAAGTTCATATTTATACTCCCTCATTCTTTTTGACACCATTCCTATACTTGGGATTGAACCTAGGCATTTTGATCCAACTCTTGTCCATCACTTAACTACATTAGAAATTAAAAAAAAAAAAATGAATTTTCAATAATGATTAAATATATATGTATAATTAGAACAAAGGGATGTCTAGTTTCATACATTTGGTTACCAGTTGCAAAGGAAAATGTCATTGTGCTAAGTTAACACAATGGCATTTTCCTTTACAATTGGTAACCAAATGTATGAAACTATACATCCCTTTGTTCTAATTATACATCTATATTTAATCATTATTGAAAATTCATACTTTTTATTTTTTATTTTTATTTTTTAATTTCTAATGTAGTTAAGTGATGGACAAGAGTTAGATCAAAATGCCTAGGTTCGATCCCAAGTATAGGAATGGTGTCAAAAAGAAGGAGGGAGTATAAATATGAACTTAAGAATTCATTGAACATCCAGCCAGGTGAGTCTGCAGAACATGTAATTGCCACGACTGATCCACAATACATTAACAACCCTCGATATTGGTGTGATCCCAAAGTGCAGGTAACAATGTGTCTTTGTTACTATATCAACATTTGTTACGCTTATTTATCTCGTTATTTTATTGAAAATATGTAGAGGAAGGTCCTTAAAAATAAGGAATGTCGGGCCATGCAAACCATACTCCACACATCCGGGTCGAAGGGCTTAGCTTGGGTTTATTTTGAGGAGGTACGCCATTGAAAGAAATATTTAGTGGGTCATGGATTAGATGGCTTTTAACATAATTTGTTTTGTATATATGTTTTTAAATTCACAATATGTAGAAGTTGAGATCAGGGAAAGGCCCCGATAGAAGCTCTTTATTTATCGAAACTCACACACACAAGGACGGCACTCTTGTGACAACAGAGGCGGGGGAGAAAATTGTGTGTATGTTTGATTTATTTTGTTAATATAATTGCTCCTTATTTTTTGTTGTTTTTTGAGTGTTTTTTATTTTTATTTTTAATTGGTGTCATAGAAGGAGGTTACAAGACAAACTGTTTATTTGCTAATCCGTTTATATTGTTATAGGCACGAATCAAGGAGCTTATGTCACATTCACCTCCATAGACACGAACGCCCACATAGGGTTGTATTTTTTGGGATCCAAATGATGCATATGGACAAGTATTTGGCAAAGAATGGCTTGGACGCATACGTGGAATGGGCGTTAGGTGTGCATCTGGCTCGGTGGCCACGTCCTCTTCCAGGCCACAAGTCCCATATAACTTTCCACAATATGTTGACAAGACCAAGTTTGTCAAGGACTTTGAGGCTTTTAAAGCTGCGTTTGAGGATTTGCACTCATCGGTAAATACACAACATTGTCTTTAGCATATATAATGAATACCTTTTTTCATACTATGATCAAAATATTTGGTGTATGCAAATGGTCAGCTAGTCGAACTTTAACTCTAATTATAGACCTATTCTCCTTGAATGTGTCACCAATGCATATCGTGATAATGATGAAGTGGATATTGAGGAAGAAGATGATTAGGTATAAACTTTAAATCCCCAATGTTTAACATGAATTAGTAGAGGCATATGATGAAAAGGTTCTTGTTTTTCATTGTTAACTTATTGATTTAATGCAGACTTGGGCAATTTTCAAACGTAGCATGCATATTACGCTTCTTACATTTTATAAGAACTGAGATGTATCAATATAAATTCTACTTGGGTAATGTTTTGGTATATTTACTAAAAAGTGTCTTTGTGTACTTAGTGTCTTAATATTAGATTGACTAATTCTATTGTGTGTATGACGTTGGATGCTTGACTCATTTTTCATATCTGTATATGTAGATTATTGAGACGTTTCTCTTTATCTATATCGTTAAATGATGTATTTCTTTGAGGAGATGTGTGAGCAATTTCCCATACTACTTAAAGCCAAGTTATTGTCCACTTCTATAGTCATAGCTTATGTTCTTGGTGTTTCTTATAGTAAGAATACTATCAATTTGTTGGGATCTAATTGCCATCTTCTGAATTAACGGGAATAGAGTGAATGTAGAAGGATTACTATAGATTTATTATGTTGCTGCTTTATTACTCATTTGGTGGACTTTAGAAAATGACTAGCCAAAAAAAAAAAAATATATACATTATAACAAAAGAATGGACTTCTCAAACAGCAAAGTAAACATAGCTTATCTAAGCTTCAAATTGACTAAAAGAAAAAAGCTCGTCCATGACCAAGTTATGAGTTTTGACAAAATCGTTTGGTTAATTTTATTTTTTTAGTTCTTTAAGTTTTTTGATTAACTATTATTTCAATGAGTTAGCTCTTTGTTTTCAGACTCAAGGTATCTTTAGTTTTTATGGACTACAAATTACTTTCAAGATAACATTTTTTCAAGAATGGACTCCTAAAATTGACGTGCAAATTAAGCTTATAAGCAGTGTAGAAAATTGTTTTGTTATGATGCCCTAGTTTGGCTGTATGAACTGTTTTGAATAAAGGATGTGGAGGTCAAATGTTGTTGGTTAATTTTCTTTTGCATTTGTTAATAGTTATCATGCATCTGTCGGTGTCCTTATCTTGTGAGTTGCCATTAGCAAGTATTTCTAATGATTAGCTATTAGGTTAATGTAGACTTGTTTACATATGTCATGAGCATGCTCTTTTTTTCAAGCTTTTTGCTGATTAATCTTCTGGTGGATTAAATGAATTGCTTTCTACCAACTTTCTTGTTCTTTTCCTGAAATAGGACTTTATTTCTTGTTCTTTTTCAGTCAAATGTTTGATTACAATTGTTCTAATTTAGTAGACTTACATAATATTTTATCGATCATTCATGCAATACAAAGAATTAAAATTCACATGATGAATGTTTCTATGCAGGCAAACAATAGTGTTGATGATGTTATTTTGGGAGAACTAATGACAAAGAAACCTGTTGGTACAGTTTCCGGTACGGTGACGTGTTACCTTGTGATTCGTTGCCTTCCTCGATGTTCGTTCTCCTCGTAATCTGCAAAATAACAAACGGCTCGTCGGGGGTGCCGACCGGACCCCTACTCCGATGCCTAAGTCAGTTCAAACTTATTTTCTGGAGAATATCAGTAATCTCAATAGTTCAGAGAATCTGTCTTTTAATACCTGGCGTAGTAGTCTTATTTATAGGCTCACAGTTATAAAACTGCTAAAATACTTGGAGCATAATCTGATTAGGAGTCTGAGTCCTAGATCACATAGTTTTGAGTCTTATCTTCATAGAATTCAAATTGGGTAGTAGAGTCCAAACTGGATATGACACTCTCTTTAGCTAATGTCATTCTATTAGGTACCTTATCCCATATTTGATGGGATATAGAAGTCTATCTTGATATATTTTGAATATCCGTCTTTTTGGAGATAACGACTGGTCTTGTACTTAGGTCTGATCTGGCCGGGCCAACCTGATGGGCTCAGCCCCCGATACTACCTTAGGCCCACATGTCTTTGGTGTTAATTATTTCTCCAACAGTTACCCCCATAATTCTCTTATTTGAATTTAGAATGTAAGAGAATTAAATACCTCAATTTCTGAATCTGAATCTTCCATAATCTATATCTGACAATTGCCGCCTCTTTCAAAGTAATTATGACGAATAATGCCTCGAATCTCTGGAAGTATTGGAATTCCTGCTCCTTGTCGATCTAGAACTGCTGTCAGAGTTCTAATTGGACTCTGATCCTTTATTAGACTTCTAATCTGATATCTTCTTAGACTTTTGATCTGATCATAAGTCCTATCCCAATTCTACCAGGGATAACTGATTCCTAATTTCCCTGAAGTAGTTGCTAAATGTTTATCTCCTCCTTGGATCGGGTCACGGCCTAATCATCAGCCTGGCGAGGATTCTGACTTCCTTGGGTCATCGGGCGTTTTCTTTCCCAAAACACCCAGCCGAGAAATCGCTCCTTGGAGAGTCTGATGGTGGGCTCGGTCTTCCATCGAAGTGAGGATCGAAGCCGTGGATCCAACTTGTGATCTGTCATAGTACTAATAGCAACTTCTCATAGATATCTTCTTCATAAATGCCTCTTCATAATATTGTCGGTCGGGCCAAAGTTGTAAAAATGATCTCTTACTCTCGGTAGGAGATGGGTCAGACTGATGTAGTTGATTTCACCAAGATTGTGGTGAAATGCCACTCTGAGAGAACACTTTGCGTACAACTTTCCTGAGATCAAGGTTCTGTCTGACAAAAGATGGTAAACCGTTGAAGAAAGGGCTTAACATACCCGAAGCTTCTTCATCGGTAGTGCTTCGTAGACCGCTTCCACAAAAATCTCTCTTGGGGGCTTCGGAGGCCCAGACTAGCGCTGAGGCTTTGGTTGTCCGAGACTTATAACGATTAGGGGCTTCTGCCGGCCCGAGGTTTTGTACTTGGCATACCGAATCTTCTAATCTGAACACCATCTAGCTTGGTCTCACTTGGTTATTTTTTGTAGAGGTGATATCCCCGTATGGTTTGTTATAGGGGTTGTGTCCCCGTATCTTTGTTCGAGTTGCTCCTGAGAGATCTTAATTTGAGAGTTTAGTGTAGCTTCGGTGATTTTCCCTTTGTAGAAGCTTTAACTTTGTTGAGCTACCCCCCATAGCTTTAGTCCGCAACAGCATGCTAAGTCGTTCGAGGCGGATAGTCAAGTCCTCTTGGTATCCTGGACGATGGTGTAAAAGAGATCTCGGAGTTCGGAGTGAGTCTCAGGGCTTCAACCTGTAAATACTTGAACTTTCCTTTTCAAATGTATCTTTTCTTTTTCATGTAAATTTTTTTTGTAATGAACAAAATTTCAATGTTAATGAATGGAAGTCTTGGACATTTTGACTTTCACTTTCCTTATCTTGTTAGCCGTAGAATATCATAATTTTTCAAACTGAATTGAACATCTTTACCTGGAAAAAGTTAAAGTTTCTCACTCAAAAAGTTCTTCCGAGACATATCTCGGTTTCTTATGAATCTTACTTTTTATACTGGAGTTACCTCCAAAACTCGAACAAACAATCGGTTTGTTGAAAAATTTACAGAGGAGAATAAAAAAAAAAAACTATTTGCATCAAAGTGTTGAGTCTTACTTGATGATTTTTTAAAGAGGTTTTATCCTCATACCTTCCTGAAGCTTTTCCTTCCTAAAACTTTATCATTCTGCAGCTTTGTCATCCTAAAGCTTTGTCGTCCTAAAGCTTTGTCGTTCTGAAACTTTATCTCCATGAACCTTTTCCTTCCTGAAGATCTGTCTTTCTAAACCTTTACCTTTCTGTTTGTTTTCCTGAAGCTTTATCATCCTGAAGCCTTGTCTTCCTGAATCTTTACTGAAACTCTTTCTGAAGCTTTATCTTTTTTATGCTTTATATTTCTGAATCTTTCCTTAAGTTCTATCATCCTGAATCTTTCCTGAAGCTCTGTCATACTGGAGCTTTTTCTCCCTGAATCTTTATCATTCTGAAGTTTTACCTTCCTGTTTACCTTAATGAGCTACCCCCCATAACTTTAGTCTGCGACCGCAGGTTAAGTCGTTCGAGGTGGGTAGTCAGGTCGCTGAGCTTTACCTTTCTTTTCGGAAATCTTTGTAACATGTAAAAGACTTTATATATTACTGAAATGAAATCATAACTTGAAATCTTTACCTTTTAATTTCTTTATCTCTGAATGCTCCAATCTTTTAACATCTGGAGACCTCCAACTAAGAGGTTTTCTTGTCTTGGTGTCCTTTCCATAACCATTTCGGGTCGTCCGAGGAAAGGACTCGGGCCGATTCTATCTTGGATGTTCTTGTCCTTCCGAAAACCTGCAATCCTGCTGTTGTATCCTTTGTTGGACTAACCGTTAGGTTTTTCTTGCTCTCGGTGTTGGATAGACCGAGAGGCTTTTCCTGCTCTCGGAGTTGGACTAACCGAGAGGCTTTTCCTGCTCTCGGTGTTGGACTAACCAAGAGGCTTTTCCTGCTCTCGGTGTTGGACTAACCGAGAGGCTTTTCCTTTTTCTGCTCTTGGTGTTGGACTGACCGAGAGGCTTTTCCTGCTCTCGGTGTTGGACTAACCGAGAGGCTTTTCCTGCTCTCGGTGTTGGACTAACCGAAAGGCTTTTCCTGCTCTCGGTGTTGGACTAACCGAGAGGCTTTTCCTGCTCTTGGTGTTGGACTAACCGAGAGGCTTTTCCTTTTTCTGCTCTCGGTGTTGGACTGACCGAGAGGCTTTTCCTGCTCTTGGTGTTGGACTAACCGAGAGGCTTTTCCTGCTCTCGGTGTTGGACTAACCGAGAGGCTTTTCCTGCTCTCAGTGTTGGACTAACCGAGAGGCTTTTCCTGCTCTCGGTGTTGGACTAACCGAAAGGCTTTTCCTGCTCTAGGTGTTGGACTAACCGAGAGGCTTTTCCTGCTCTCGGTGTTGGACTAACCGAGAGGCTTTTCCTTTTTTTGCTCTCTGTGTTGGACTGACCGAGAGGCTTTTCCTGCTCTTGGTGTTGGACTAACCGAGAGGCTTTTCCTGTTCTCGGTGTTGGACTAACCGAGAGGCTTTTCCTGCTCTCAGTGTTGGACTAACCGAGAGGCTTTTCCTGCTCTCGGTGTTGGACTAACCGAGAGGCTTTTCCTGCTCTCAGTGTTGGACTAACCGAGAGGCTTTTCCTGCTCTCGGTGTTGGACTAACCGAGAGGCTTTTCCTGCTCTCGGTGTTGGACTAACCGAGAGGCTTTTCCTTGTTTTCTCTGCAAGGTTGTCTCCCTGGCTCTCAGTGTTGGACTGACCGAGAGACTTTCCTTGTTTAATTTGTTGTAGGGGTTGTCTCCCCGTATCTTTTCTGCAAAAAGGGTTAACGAAGCACTGCATATATTAGAACAAAATAGCAGAATGCACAGTAGCACCATATATTCTTTTCATCCGTCCGGATGATTTTGTGATCCTTTCACTCACGACAGGAGTGAAGCCTCAACACATGAGTCTATTTCATCAAAATATATATACATTTCGGCAAAGCGTACAAGTGCATGCATATATATATATTTTTTCCTGGTTGGTAAAAACCAACATTTATCCATGAATCATGTTTGTAAAAGAAGAGTATGAACTTATCTGGTGAATTCGATGAAGATGAACCGTCTTACTTGGAGTTCCTTATCTTGCACGCCACTCGATATGGGGCTCTTTGGGAGAGTTCCTCAAGCTGGACCTCCGTTTCGGATTGGTCCCTCGGCATGTGACTGTGCACTTCGGAGGACGGCAAATTTGGAGGGGTCCTCAAAGTGTGCTATTTGGAACTAGAAGCTCGGGCATAGTCTCCTCGGGATAGTACCCTCGGAATAATACTCTCGGTATGTGTCATCTCGGTACATACTTTTCGCCTCGGTAGAATACCCTCGGATCAAACTTCTCGGATTATACTTTCTTCTCGGCATATCACCTTGGATCTAACTTTTCGCCTCGGTAAAACACCTCGGATCTAACTTCTCGGATTATACTTTCTTCTCGGCATATCACCTCGGATCTAACTTTTCGCCTCGGTAAAACACCTCGGATATAACTTTTCCCTCAGTATATCACCTCGAATCTAACTTTTCGCCTCGGTAAAACACCTCGGATCTAACTTTCCGCCTCAATAAATCACCTTGGATCTAACTTTTCACCTCGGTAAAACATCTCGGATCTAACTTTTCCCTCGGTATATCACCTCGAATCTAACTTTTTGGAGGGTGACCACCTCGGGATTAAACACCTCGGACTTTTTTTTTTTTTTTTTAGAACTCGGTCTCTAAGGTCTTTCTGCCCAATTAAAACCTCTACATGATTGCCTTTATTCTTACAACCGTAATGCATGCCCAAGCCCGATGCCTAACTCTTCCTGAAGATCTCCCCATAACTTTTCTTATTTACAGATTCTCGGTATCACCCCGTCGGCAACAGATTCAATCAGTTGTTTTCTTTCTTTTTGGGCCGACCTGTTTGGGCTTTCCAAACCAAGCCTGCTCGACCTAAAATATCCTTTCTCCTACATCATTATCTAAATTGACCTCGTCAACAACAGTTCTATCATAATTCTTCCTAGTTCCTTCTATTCAGACAATTGCTGGTCTTTGGGTTGTGGTGTCGAGGAGCGCTGCAATATTGCCCATCATATAGGCCTGAAGGGTTTCTCCGACGTCTGGCTCGGGCCTAAGACCCAGGTCCGAGCCCAACACTCCTGGAAGTTCTAGCCATGGCCGATCTGAAGGCCTTCTTGACTCGGTGGATTCTGAGTGGAGTGGAGAGTCGCCGCCGCCTCGGGGGTCAAAAACACGGCTTGGTAGCTAAGAAAGGCCTGGCTGTGATATGTTTATCCTTGACAGCCACGGCTCAGTAGCTTAGAAAGGCCTGGCAGAAATCTAGTGTCGCCACGAGCTCCGTAAAACCGTGCGGTGAGGTGCTCTGATCCCTTCTCTGGCGCTGGTGGTTCTGGATCTGGCTTCAGATTCTGGCGAGTTGCGATCAAAGCCCGGTTGTCTACTTGAATCATCTGGAGATGAGCTTGATCTCCTACCATCAATCACCATCGGCCAGAAAATTGAAGATTGGGGCTGTACATCGCTTAGCCCGTGAAGGCCAGCATTGATTCGGTGTGATGGCAGATCCTCCACCAACTGACTCGGCACCACCGGCAGCAAGGCCAGATCGTGATGTTCTGTGGCGGCAGAAGGGGAAGAGCCGACTGGCCGAGGGGTTCTCCGTTCATCAGGGAAAAAACCATAGCCGGACTGGGTTGGACATACCAGTCGGTTTGTTTTTCTTGTTTACAGATTCTCGGTGGGTTCTGGGTGGAATGGAGTTTCGGTGGCACCTCGGTGGTCCAGGTTTTGAAAAAGACAGCCTCTCTGCTCAGGGCTCCGACGTCTCACTAGGCAAAACCCGAAGCGTCTTCTTCCCTGTGTGCTTTGCTCAACAGCCACAGCAGATGATTGTACTGCCGAGCTCCGAAACTCTAATTGAAACTGACAGGGAGGAAACCATATCTAACGATGGCCCTCCATCACAAAGGCTCGAATCTCTACTTCGTCGTTGCCTCGGAACTCCGGGAGCCTCGAAAGTTCACGGTTTCTAAGCTACGAAAAACAGGGCCCAGGGATTTGCATTTTAACATCCTGTGAATCGGGTCACCGGCGCTGGACCTTCGCGGTGGCATGCCCTTCATCCTCTAGCTTTGGTGTGCGTGTTCTCAACCCAGCTCAGTTGATGGATTCGAGAGAAGCGGATCTAGGATCCGAAGAACACGACAGTTCCGTGGGCTCATTTGCCGACAATGCCCGATGAACTAGAGCGTCGTGGCCCACGACTAGTGGGTATCTTCGAGCATTGGTTGCTTCCGGGGAGGGTCTTCCCTGCTTGCCCTGGGGATTCTGAAAATAGAGTTCGAGGCCTGTCGGATTGGTTCAAACCAGGGTAACACTTTTTCATAATCTGAGTTTGGTGATGATTTTGCCAAAAATTAACGTTTTAAATCAACAACTCCTCTAACTATCATAAATCCTAAAGATTGCTCTTCTTCTTCACCGGGTCACTATGACTTCTAGCTTGGGTCGGATACCCGGGATCGGACCCAGCACTTCTGAGAGTTCCAGTGACGGGAAACTCGGAAATCATTTGAGGCGATACACGCGCCGGTGTCTCGGTGAACCTGCAGGTATATCTAGCAAAGCCGTTCCCGTCCCACTTCATGAACCCATCGCTGGTTAGGGGGTTCTGGGTCTCCGGTTTATGACTGGGACCTTTAACTAGTTGGATTCTGGGCACTAGATCGATGCCTACAACCGCAATTCTCAGCCTCCCTGCGAACATCATCAAGAACTGAGTTGGACGGGTCGGATCAAATTTTGTCTATGGTGCCCGGTTCCAGATCTGGTTCAGGCTTCGACGGGTCACAGCTAGAGCTCGGTTCCAAAATGCTGTCAGGTTGCTGGTCCATTTGAGTTGGGTCTGGACTTTACAGTCCAGAAAGAAGGGGCCCGAATATCTTCTTGTTGATGTAGCCACTTTTTCTAACTTGTTTTTCAGAAACAAATCAAACCCATCATCAAGCAAGTCATACGAATTTACAACTGTACACCTGTGTAAATTCGATATATCTGTGCGTAGATCTAGTATATTCTCAACACCGATTTGGTGTGATTAAATTCCGATCTATCATCACAATAATCTTTTTCTTCTTTTATAAACCCAATTATCTGTCTTGTAGTGCCAATAAAAAATATCAAAAATCAACAAGTATTAGAAGAGAAGCACCATTCCAACCAAAACTCATAGTATAGTTGAAAGGCTTCATGTTTTTTAACGAAGCACTTGTAAACGTACAAGGGCACAATAATTATTGATCTTTGTCTAAAGAGAGTTTCAGATCTAATACTCCAAAATTTCTTATCATTGGATTTCATAATAGCACAGATAGTCATCCACACTATGAATTTCTTTCCGCAATTTAACAAATCGAAATGAAAAGAAAAGTATGGACTTATCTTGTTTTTCTGACGAAGGCGAGCACTGATTCGATGCCAATTGAATACTGATACGTCATAGTTGAACGTGATCTACTATGTACGATTGTAGATCTATATAGATCTGTCTTGGTCTAGCGATGATCTTTGAAGGAAGAAACCACAGACCAGTTTCAACCATGATTTATCGCGTAGTCACCGTTGCGGATTTTTTTTTTTTTGCAAGAAACGATTCGTCGCTTCCCACAGACGGCGCCAAACTGTTGGTACAGTTTCCAGTACGGTGACGTGTTGCCTTGTTATTCGTTGCCTTCCTCGATGTTCGTTCTCCTCGTAATCTGCAAAATAACAAACGGCTCGTCGGGGGTGCTGACCGGACCCCCACTCCGATGCCTAAGTCAGTTCAAACTTATTTTCTGGAGAATATCAGTAATCTCAATAGTTCAAAGAATCTGTCTTTTAATACCTGTCGTAGTAGTCTTATTTATAGGCTCACAGTTATAAAACTGCTAAAATACTTGGAGCATAATCTGATTAGGAGTCTGAGTCCTAGATCACATAGTTTTGAGTCTTATCTTCATAGAATTCAAATTGGGTAGTAGAGTCCAAACTGGATATGACACTCTCTTTAGCTAATGTCATTCTATTAGGTACCTTATCCCATATTTGATGGGATATAGAAGTCTATCTTGATATATTTTGAATATCCGTCTTTTTGAAGATAACGACTGGTTTTGTACTTAGGTCTGATCTAGCCGGGCCAACCTGATGGGCTCAGCCCCCGATACTACCTTAGGCCCACATGTCTTTGGTGTTAATTATTTCTCCAACAAAACTAAAGGAAGAATTTTGTGGGAATAACAAATGTTTTAGTTTATCAAAGATCTATGATGAATAATTTTTATTTATTTATTTATTTATTTTTTTTTATCACTAATGGGTTATTGTGAATGATGTTTCATTTGTTTATCAAGATCTGTTTAAGAATTTAATTTATTAGGATTTGTTATGGTGGATGATGTTTAGTTTTGTTGGGGAAAAGTATTGTACTCCTCGGTAGTCAGGCCCAGCCCGAGCACAAGAAGCCCGCCCGACCGGGCCTGAGTGGTTCAAGAATTTCATCCATCCAGGCCCGCCAACATCATCAGGGCCTAACCTGTTCACCCGACCCGCCTTATCCGACCCGGATACCAATCGGTGCTAACATCCGCGTTTATCTCGGGAGTACCCGGGATTTAAGGGACACGACGCACGACATCAGACTAGATCGTGCGCCCGAAGCTTCACCAATGTCATGCCGCTCGTTTAAGATCGAACGCCCGAGATTAGCGGTCGTGGAACCCAGAATATCCGTGCGCCTGAGGCCACGTCTTCATCAACTACCGATTCCTGCATATATAGGAATAATCTCAACTGCTCTTTAGTCTCTATAAATACCAAGGTCCCCTCATTCATTAAGGTACGCTGATTAATCTATATAACTGTACTCTGCGCATTTTCTCTAAGAACAATACACTTACTTAAGCATCGGAGTGGGGTTATCGGCACCCCCCCCCCCCCCCCCCCGACGCAGTGTTTGTTCTTGTTTGCAGATCGAAGAAAAAAGAGGGAGAACTCTGACAAATCACTGATCTACACGTCACCTACCGGAAACTGTCTCAACAGTTTGGCGCCGCCTGTGGGAACGACTTGTGACGTTTCTCTACAAAAATCCGCTATGGTGAACACTAGATCAGAAGCGAACAGAGTGTCTCGGGATGCTCGAAATGCCCGAGAGGAAGGAAACTCAAACGATCCTCAAATCACTCGGCTGAACGAGAGGATAGAGCAGATGGCCAAAAGTATCAAGGATTTGGCTACTATGAATGCCATTCTTCAGGCTCAGGTTCCGGAACTCCACTGGACAGTCATAGATCCAGAAAACCAAGAAGTCCGCAATAGCCACATTGGAAAGCGAAGGGAGGAGGAAAGACACGGAGGCAGCCGAGTTGAGGGGTCCGGAGAAAGAAACGACCAAGAGGAAGAAATCCCCGCGCACGTTCCCCCTCCTCAAACCGAGGCCGAAAGGGCGGTGCAAGGCATGATCGCCTGGTTAGAACAGAGATGCAATGTTCTGACCGCTGCTATCCAACGGAATGATAAGGGAAAGGCTTCCCTGGTCGAAAATCTTTTGCAAAAGACTACCTCTCCATTTACCGAGGATGTGGCCAACATTTGTCTTCCTGAGAAGTTTAAAATCCTGGAAATTCAGTTCTTTACAGGCCTTGAAGATCCTGTGGAACACCTGGATAATTTCCGTGCTCACATGGACCTCCACCGGACGCCCAAGATGGTAGCATGCCGAGCCTTTCCACTTACCCTATCGGGTAACGCCCGCAACTGGTTTAGGAAACTTCCACCAAACTCCATCCGTCACTTCGACGACCTCAGAAGGATGTTCCTCACGCAGTTCATGGCTGGGAGGGTCAGGAGAAAGCCATCTGGGTCCTTGATGTCACTGCATCAGGGACCCGAGGAGTCTTTAAAAGATTTTTTCATGAGATTCAACCAGGCGCGACTCGAGGCTGAGGCAGTAATCGAAGACTTCATATACGGAGCCCTATTCCAGGGAATCCGAAAAGATGGCACCCTCATGGCTGACATAGCCCGAAAGCCTCCACAGAACCTAGACGGCTTCATGAATAAGGCCGAGAAGTACATCAACCAGGAGTAAACGCTCTGGGCACTACTGGGATCCGAGCAGACTCACCCTTCCAATTCCGAGTGTCAGAAGAAGAAAAAGGATCCTCGGAAAGAAGAACGTAGACGAGTCCTGGAAGGAGAAGAGGCAAAACCAAAGCAAAACCAGGAATTGCTCCGAGACCACAATTGGACACCCCTCAACGCTCCCATCATGGATGTCCTTATGGAGATAAAATGGGATCCCATGTACCGGAAACCCAGGCCAGTACTTGTGAATCCAAATTCACCATATGCCGATCAGTACTATGCTTTCCACGATACCACCGGGCACCGCACCGAAGCTTGCATCACCCTGAGAATCTTGATAGAACGCTTTATAGAGAATGGGAAGCTTGTTCGATTCCTTGCAAATCAAAGGATTCTACCAAACCCGGAGCACGGTAACCGACCCCAGGAAGATCACAATCGGTTCCATCCGAATCAAAACAATCCTCGGAATGACCAAGAAAGAGATCGGGAAAGGGCCAGGGAGCCATAGCGTAGGCCAGATCATCGGGTTGTCCGAGAAAGAAGCAGGAGCCGAGCCCGACCAGCACCACAGGGGAACCTTCTGGAGATACACACAATTTCTGGGGGTTTCAGAAGAGGAGGAGAGGCCAGCTCGGCTCGAAAGGCATATGCAAGGCAGATGAAGGACTTCGAAGTATACTTGGTAGAGAAGTCTCCAAAATCCCAGAAACGTGAGAATCAGGTAATCGGGTTCTCCGACGATAATTATGCGGGGGTATCCCTTCCACATACCGATGCTTTGGTTTTGAGCTTAGCCATTGCCAACCACACCGCATCCTTATTGACATTGGGAGCTCGACTGACATCCTTTATAGGTCAGCCTTTGAGCTCATGAAAATAGACCGAAGAAAAATGGTTCCGGCTAGACACTCACTAGTGGGATTCACGGGAGAACAGGTGCTCCCTCTCGGGTTGATAGAGCTCCTGGTAATGGCAGGGGTATACCCGAGGCAAAGGACAATAATGGTCAAGTTCCTAATAATAGATTGACCTTCGGCTTACAGCGCCATCCTCGGAAGAACGGCTCTCAATGAGCTCAAAGTTGTCACCTCAACCCCCCACCTGAGCATGAAATTCCCCACCGAGGAAGGGGTCGGCGTTGAAAAAGGGAATCAACGAATGGGGCGGGAATGCTACAACACGAGCTTGAAAAAACTCCCTGAAGCTATGGGTCTCGGAGAGCGGACCAAAAAAGATGAAAAATAGCAATCACAGTTGGGGGAGCCGGTGGAGGAGTTGGAAGACTTCGAGCTTGGTGACCCGAAGAAAAAGATCCGGATAGGCTCGCAACTTACCCCTGGAATGAAAGAAGCCTTGGTAGCATTCCTGAGGCAAAATGAAGATGTCTTTGCATGGAGCCACGATGATGTGCCAGGGATACCTCCCTCCGTGATAGTCCACAAGCTAATGGTCAATCCGAGCCATCGACCAATCAGGCAACGAAGGTGAACTTTTGCTCCGGAGAGGAATCAGGCCGTAGCCGAGGAGGTGCAGAAGCTCCTAGAGGCCGGGTTTATCCAAGAAGTGGATTATCCCGAGTGGCTAGCCAATGTGGTTTTAGTCAAGAAATCCACTGGGAAGTGGAGAATGTGCGTCGATTTCACTGACCTCAACAGAGCATGTCCTAAGGATAGCTTCCCGTTGCCACGGGTCGATCTGCTGGTAGATTTGACAGCTGGGCATGAACTCCTCACGTTCATGGACGCATTCTCCAGCTACAATTAGATACACATGGATGAAATTGACCAAGAAAAAACATCCTTCATTACCGACCGAGGCATATATTGCTATAAGATGATGCCATTCGGTCTGAAAAATGCGGGGGCCACATACCAGAGGCTGGTCAACAGAATGTTCCGAGATCAGATCGGATGAAATGTAGAAGTTTATGTTGATGACATGCTTGTCAAGAGCAACCAAGCTGCCGGCCATATAGCAGATCTGAGAGAAACTTTTGAGACGCTGAGGACTCACAAAATGAAGCTCAATCCGACCAAATGCGCTTTCGGCGTTTCCTCCGAGAAGTTCTTGGGATTTATGGTCTCACAAAGAGGAATCGAGGCGAATCCCGAGAAGGTGAGTACTGTCCTCGGAATGCAATCTCCCCAGACCACCAAGCAATTGTAGTAGCTAACCGGGAGAATAGCAGCCTTAAACCAGTTCATCTCCCGATCCACAAACAAATGTCTCCCATTTTTCAAGATCTTGAGAAAAACCTTTGAATGGAGTAGCAAGTGCGAGGAAGCCTTCGGGAAGCTAAAAGAATATCTGACCAATCCGCCACTCTTGAGCCCCCCCGGCGAAGGGGAATACTATATCTCTACCTAGAAGTATCTCCCTCGGTAGTCAGCTCAGCATTGGTCCGAGAAGACTCAGGTATCCAACAACCAGTTTATTTTACCAGCAAAGCACTCCATGGAGCCAAAGAGAGGTACCCTCGGATCGAAAAGTTGGCCTTCGCCTTAATCATCTCGGCACGAAGACTAAGGCCATATTTTTAAGCGCATGCCATACGGGTATTGACCGAGTATCCGCTGAAGAAGATATTACAAAAACCAGACCTTTCTGGCAGATTGGTGAACTGGTCGGTAGAGCTGGGGCAATTCGACATAGAATTCCATCCTCGAACTTCTATCAAGGGTCAGGTCCTAGCTGACTTCCTCCTGGAATTCAGTAATACACCCGAGAGCGAAGAACTGCCCAAGAAGAAGACTTGGGTAGCATATGTAGACGGTTCCTCAGCTAACCGGAAGAGTGGAGTCGGTGTCACTCTGGCAAGCCCAGATGGAGAAAGTTTTCGGTACACAATCAAGCTAGATTTTGTGACCACCAACAATGAAGCGGAGTATGAGGCCGTGTTGGCCGGGCTTTCCATAGCCTGGGAGATGGGAGCAAAGAACGTAGAAGTCAGAAGCGATTCTCAGGTGGTAGTAAGCCATGTGCAGGGACTTGTAGAGGCCCAAGGAGAAAAAATGATTCAATATCTCGACAAGGTACGTGAATATCAGTCTAACTTTGACAGAACCGTCATGACAAAAGTTCCTCGGGAGGAAAATGTCCAGGCTTATGCTTTCTCCAAAATGGGCTCTGGAACCGGGCCCGTCATCAAAACATCTACACGGGAGGTGGTAATACAGACCGAACCTTCAATCCTCCCGAAGCTTGATATGGTGGAGGTCGAAGAAAGATCAGACGATCCCGAATGGGCCACTGATGTTGTTCGGTACCTCCGCAGTGGATCTTTACCCGAGGACAAGCTGCTGTCTCGTAAGGTGAAAATGCACTCAGCTCGGTACATGCTTATCGGAGGATTACTTTACCAAAGAGGATATACCGAACCACTTCTCAAGTGTCTCACGAACTCTGAGGCAGAATATGTGCTAAAAGAAATACACGAGGGGGTCTGCGGGAACCATTCAGGCTCTTGAATGTTAGTACACAAAGCAATGAGAGCCGGGTACTACTGGCCAACAATGAACAAGGACTCTATCAAGTTGGTTCGATAATGCGACAAGTGTCAGAGGTTCACTCGAGTGATGAAGAAACCCCTTGAAAAACTCAGCCCGATCACCTCGCCCTGGCCATTCGCAAAATAGGGGGTCAACATAGTTGGACCCATGCCACCGGGAAAGGGAAAGCGGAGGTTCCTTCTTGTTGCGGTAGACTACTTCACCAAATGGGCCGAGGCCGAGGCATTTGCCACCATCACCACCGACAACGTGATAAAGTTTCTTTGGAGCTCGGTCATATGTCGATTCGGCATCCCATATGCCTTTGTTACTGACAACGGAAAACAGTTTGACTGCGGACCGTTTCCTAAATGGTGCGCCGAACTTCGGATTCGAAATCATTATTCCACTCCGATTCACCCACCAGCAAATGGGCAAGTGGAAGCCACAAACAAAACACTACTCAAGACATTGAAAAAGAAGCTCGGTAGGAAAAAGGGAGTTTGGGTAGAGTATGTCCCCGAAGTACTTTGGGCTTACCGAACCACAACACGCACTCCCACTGGTGCTACTCCATTCTCTTTAGCTTACGGATCCGAGGCGGTCATCTCGTCTGAAGTTGGATCGCCAAGCTTCCAGGTATCAAACTACAATCCGAGACTCAATGATGAAGGAATCAAGCTCAATCTGGACTTGTTCCAAGAAAGAAGAGATGAAGCACCGGTCACTTGGGCAGCGTACCAGGAACGAGCCACCAGTTACTTCAATAAGAAGGTGAATCCATGGAAGTTCCAACTCGAGGACTGGGTCTTGAGGAAGGTAAGCCCGATTACCAAAGATCCAACTGAAGGAAAACTCAGACCTCAATGGGAGGGGCCCTACAAAGTCATACGATGTCACGACAAATGAGCTTATCACCTAATCGATACGGCCGGCAAGGAACTACCGAGAGCGTGGAACGCCGAGCATCTGAAGAAGTTCTTTATGTGAATCACCTGTAATCAAATATTCTGTCGGTACATTCAATTGCTTTGAAATCTACAGAGATCTTTCTTTCTGGATTATTGTCTTAGATCAAATCAAAGTGCTATTTCCACTCGGTTTGAAACACAACCGACTCGGAACGTACACCGGTCAAGTTCCTCAGTAATGACTCAGAAAAATCCAAAATTTGTCTAAGGCATTGGGGGGGGGGGGTGACTCGGTTCAAATCAAACCAGATCAAATCAAAGTGCTATTTCCACTCGGTTTGAAACACAATCGTCTCGGAACGCGCGAGGGTCAAGTTCCTTGGTAATGACTCAGACAAATCCGAAATTTGTCTAAGGCATTGAGGGGTGACTCGGTTCAAATCAAACCAGATCAAATCAAAGTGTTATTTCCACTCGGTTTAAAAAACAACTGTCTCGGAACGCACGCCGGTCAAGTTCCTCGGTAATGACTCAGACAAATCCAAAATTTGTCTAAGTCATTGGGGGGGGGGGGGGGGTGACTCGGTAGTACATCAACAGTTCAACACTTTCAAAATAAAACGGTAATTTTAATTACAAAGTAGTACTTTTAGTTACGTGCTACCTCGGTTGTAAAAATTAAAACTTCAGTTCAAAATACAATTGGGTATATATACAAAAAAAAAAATTTACAAGTTTGGATTGCTTGGCGAGTCAACTTCGTCACCAGCCTCAACTTCCTCGGCATCTTCATTTCCGAGAGTACAGTCAGAGATAGAAGGCCCGGATGTCAGATCATCACGATATGGATTGGGAGCATCGTCGGTCCGATCTGTCACGTCTGGAAAGAACTCCACACCCAAGGTTTGAAGCTCGTCAGTAGTAGTCTCTGGTATCCCGATGAGACCGGGAGTCACGATCTCTGGATCAACTTTAAAAACATCCGGGTGAAGAAGCATAGTCCTCAAGCTCTCAAAACCCCAATTTGATCCTCGGCCCTAGCTGAGGCCTCGGAGCCAGGGGACCAAAGCGAGTTGCTTCTTCAAGCGCTTGGACTTGGACTTGTAATGATGGCTCTTCTTCCGAAGCTTCTTGGTCCTAGCATGAGCCTCCTTTTGCTTTTCAGATAGAGTCTGATGTTCGGCGGCCAATGAGTCCAGATCCGACTACATCTTTGTTACCTGGGCAGAAAGAGCTGCCTTTGCCTCGTTGGCCTCAGTTAGGTTCGTCAAGACCCGATCAAGGGTCTTTTCACTTTCAAGCGCTTGGGCCCGAGCCTCTTCCACTTGCTTCCGGGCAGTTGTCAGGTCCTTGTCCCGAGCCTCCTGAACCCGGAACTGCAACTCGGTAACCTTAGCTTTCAAAGAAAGTTGATTCTCGGTAGATACTTGGTGGTCTTGCCAGAAAGCAACCGACCTTATTATGCCCTTTAAAAAAAAAAAAGAGAAAAAGAAAGCTTTGTGAGAAGAAAAGTAGTTAAGTGTAAAAAGTTATCTTCAACTCATAAAGCTTACTTGAAGTTGGGCATGAAGAAGTGCCTCCGCAAGTTCCTCCGGCGACCCAGTCCCGGACATAGATAAAGACTCTTCCAGGAGTATCTCTAGTAGCGACGCTATCAATCCTGCCTGTTGGAACGTGCTGGCTTCTCCACGACTGGGCAAAGGGTTAGTAGCCTCGGGTTGTGGTTCCTCAAGCTCCTTGGCTCTTGAGGGGCCCCTCACCAAATTCGGAGTTGAGCCGTCTCCGATCGGCTCCGGTAAATCCTTAGCCCCGGATTCTAGAATACCTCGGTCTCCGCTGGTGGATGGACCCCGGATATCAATCCGGCCTCGGGGTCCAAAATAGCCTTGGTTTTCCAACCGAGGATTGACTCGACGGCTCCGCAGTAATTGGCGCCGCCGTAGTAAAGGAATCGGGTAGAACGGGTTTTGCCCGAACCTGCTGTGTAACTGGAATGGTCGTTAAAATGAAGCGCGGTCGACCGAAGAGAAGTTCGGCTTCACTCGCCCGAGTGAGGGCGTATTCCGTAGGGTCCATAGCGAAACGGGTCCTCTTCGGTGACCCTCGCACCTTTTCCTTTCCCTTCAGCTTAACCGAGTTCCGAACCTCCTTCCCGGATTCCTTGGGTTCATCTTCTATGTGGATCACATCAGGGACAGGTGCTTGGGTAGCCTCGGTCGAGCAATCGCCGGACCAATCAGCTCGAGTCTCAGACACCTCCGAAGAAACGGCCGAAGCTAGAACAGTGTGAGACTCTTCTCCGGCAGCCTCAGCCGACTCCTTCTCGGGAGCCTCTGCAGATGTCGAAAGCACCTTCTCGGGAGCCTTTGCTACCTCCAGTGCAAGCTCGGTCACTCTAGAAGGAGCGGCTGTGGAAGAAGCACCAACCGGACGACTCTCAGATATAACCACCCCTTTTTGGATAGTTGCAGGTTTGTGGACCCTCTTCGGCTTAGAGGAACCCGGCATCAGCATTGCGCCCCTCTTTGACACAGGAGCAACCTCCAAGGCCCTGGCTCGAGGGGTAGCCACTGCTTCGCTCCTGGACTTCTTCACCATTGTTTTTCCCTTCCGGTCGTACCAAACTTTGCCGGTGGGAATTTGATATTTGAGAACTTTCCGCATGTTCTCATCGGTAACGATGTTATCATAGTCAATCTTCAAGACGTTGGCCAGGGTTTGGGAGAAGGTCAACATCGTGGCAACCCTCCTCCTCCCGGTCGCATTCAGGGCTGGAGGTTCCCTAAGGTCAATTTGGATTGGCCTCCACTCCCGGGACATCCTCTGGTACTCCGCCAAGGGTGTAGCCGACTCCCATTCACCCGAGACCCTAAAGAACTCAGATCTCCACCCCCGGTTGTTTGAGTAACTCTGGGAGAGGAAAATGAAAATCGGGTTCTCCCGGACGGTGAACTTTACAACACCTTACCTTTTATAGTTGACCCTGTATATGTTAAAGAACTCCGGAATCGTCATCCGGGCCTCCAACACCGTACGCCATAAGATGAAAGACGTGAAGAGGTATCTCCACGCGTTCGGCGCGATTTGACTCAGGGAGACCCCGAGGTACAACACCAGCTCCCGAGCTATGTCCGGAAAGGGGAGCCGAAGCTCGGCGGTAAGCATCCGCTCATAAATAATGACGTCACCACTTTGGATCTCCAGGGTGACTGGATTCTGGAAGTGGAGAAGGATTGCCGGAAGAATGCCATAGTTGTTCCAGAGACGGAACTCGTCCCCGATACGAATCCTCGAAGCCCCTCGACGATCGAGGGGGACAAGAGGCCGGTGGACCATCTCTCCCTGAACCGGATTGTCACCCAGTTCGGGCATCACATCATCGTCGAACAGAGCATCTTCTTCTTCAAGCTCCGGGTCGTCGACTGCTTCGAATTCCTCCACGTTAGACATTTGACAAGAGAAAATGAGAAAATAATGTGCGGTAGAATTTTGGAGGAAGTCGAGAGAGGTTTGGAAGTTCAAAGAAAATTCGAGATAAGAATGGCCGAAGTGTGGGAAGAGTATTTATATTAGCAGGTGACCCAGGTTAGCCGGTCTCCAATCACCGGTAGTCGAAGGGTCTCGCCCAAATTCCCTTCCTCCAAACAGGCAGCCGAAGAGCCCCCGGTTGTACGCGTACAACTGCAACACGTCTCAAAAGACGAACCGACGTCCCATCGCATTTAATGCGCGGCCGGCGCACGTCAGCAAATCCTGAGGCCCGCAGATTTCGATGAGAAAAGAAAATTTGAAAATTTCAAATTTGAATTTCAAATTTCAAATAAAAGGAAAAGAGCGGGATTATCAAAGAGGGTAACATAGGCTCTCGATTAAAGCAGAAGATAAGGTGAAACCTCCCAGGTATGCCACCGACTCGATTTTGGGATACAAAACAAAGGCCAATTGATTATTCTCGGCTGTATGCATCCAACCCCGTTGTAGAGCATAAAGCCAGTTAAAAACGGTTAATTGTTCTTAAATTCTCTTAAGCACAAAATTTGCATAAGAGAATTGGGGGGTAGCTATTGGGGAAAAGTATTGTACTCCTCCGTAGTCATGCCCAGCCCGAGCACAAGGCCCATTGGGCCCGCCCGACCGGGCCTGAGCGGTTCAAGAATTTCATCCATCCAGGCCCGCCAACATTATCAGGGCCTAACCTGTTCACCCGACCCGCCTTATCCGACCCGGATACCAACCGGTGCTAACATCCACGTTTATCTCGGGAGTACTCGTGATTTAAGGGACACGACGCACGACATCAGACTAGATCGTGCGCCCGAAGCTTCACCAATGTCATGCCGCTCGTATAAGATCAAACGCCCGAGATTAGCGGTCGTGGAACCCGGAATATCCGTGCGCTCGAGGCCACGTCTTCATCAACTACCGATTCCCGCATATATAGGAATAATCTCAACTGCTCCTTAGTCTCTATAAATACCAAGGTCCCCTCATTCATTAAGGTACGCTGATTAATCTATATAACCTTACTCTGCGCATTTTCTCTAAGAACAATACACTTACTTAAGCATCGGATAGGGGTTGTCGGCATCCCCCCCCCCCCCCCCCCCCGACGTAGTGTTTGTTCTTGTTTGCAGATCGAAGAAAAAAGAGGGAGAACTCTGATGAATCACTGATCTACACGTCACCTATCGGAAACTGTCTCAACAAGTTTATTTGTAAGAACATTTTTAGTTATTGTGGATGATATTTAGTTTGGTTATGAATTTGTTTATTAGAACATGTTTAAGTAATCAATTTATCTGGATTTGTGTATGATGTTTAATTTTTTGTTTATCAAGATTTTGGTGCTTTTGAAACTGATTTTATAGGTTTTAAAATTTTTGGTTATACGGGATTAATACAAATTAATTAAATATAATTACTGGCTTCTTGGCGCATGGCCATGCACATGCGCCAAGGAGAGCAAACTCTTCCAGGCACATGAACATGTGCCAGGAAGAAAAAACAATTCCTGGAGCATGGGCATGCGCTAGGGAGAGCAAGCTTCTGGGGCATGCCCATGCGCCAGGGTTGTTAGAAGAATATATTTCTTATTAATATAAGAAATATATTATATGGATATTGTACAGTATTTCCCTTGAATATATTTCCTATATTGAAAGGAAATATATTATACGGTACTTCCCTTCTATAAGGGTGATTGTAATTAGGTTTGATGTAATCAAATCAATCAAAATTGATTACTATTCTTACCTATCTCAATTCTCCTATAAATAGGAGTATTCTTTTATGGTATCAAAGCTATAGCTTAACGCCAGTGTTCGATCCAATGGTCCTGTGAATTTTTCATTTCCTTTTACCTCTATGTTTCTTTAGATCCAAAATTGTCCTGTGTAATTTTCTTCTTTATTTTTGTTCTATTATTTTCCCTGTCTTTTCACGCTTCTGTCATCTCTATCCTAGACAGGCATTGTTTTCTTTTTGTTTTTCACCATCACTATTTTCTTTCTCTATTTCCTAATGCTTCTCTTGTTCTTTCATTACTTTGTCTATGATTTAATATGAAAGAGTCCATTATTTTCTTTGATAATAGTGTGTATTTTTTTTTTCTTTGTTCTATTTCTTATCCCTTGTTTCGGATTGATTCCATAATCAAGAAACCCTTGTTTTTTTTTTTTTTTTTTTTTTTTTTTTTAATTCCTATTGCGTTATGTTTGTTAGACAAAAAAAGAAGAAAAGAGAGAGAGAGAGAGAGAGAGAGAGAGAGAGAGAGAGAGAGAGAGAGAAGAAAGAAAGATCACCATCGTACATGATGATACCGACACCTTTGTGGCAGGTTCAGTTCCACAAAGCCCATCTTCTCCGTTAGTCTGCCGCCATACAAGGCCGTGCCGTCTCAGCCATCGTCCACTGCAAATCCATCTACCACTAATCGACTCATCCACAACATAGCTCCGAGTCCCGTCCCTCGCAGCCGCCTCCCATGGTTTTTTTTAGGTCTTTCTTTGATCATGCAAGTCCCTTGTTTTTCTATTAAAAAAAAAAAAAAAAAAAAGGAAGAAGAAGAAGAAGAAACCCTTGATTTTCTTTTATTCTTGTTGTGTTATGTTTGCTCAAAAAAAAAAAAAGATTTGGGTTATACCCAACCCAGAGGAGGAACAAGAAGATAGAAGAAGAAGAAGATTTGGGTCCTACCCGACCAAGGACAAGAAGAAGAAGAAGAAAAGCAGATTTGGGTTCTACCCAACCCAGATGAAGAAGAAGAAAAAGAAGAAGATGATGATTTGGGTCCTACCCGATTCAAAAAAAAAAAAATTAAAAAAAAAAAAAAATCAAAATAGTCTAATTTGCCCACCTTTCTTTTGGCATTTGAGGTACTCCCTAAAATTCATGCCCATTTTAGCCCACAGTTGGCTCATTTTCTTTGGCCATAGATGGCCTCACATTTCTTTTGGTGTTTGAGGTATTCCCTAAAATCGATGCCCATTTTAACTCACAGTTAGCTTCTTTTCTTTGGCCCATATATGGCCTCTTTCTTTGGCCCATAGATGGCCCATTTATTTGGCACATAGATGACCCATTTCTTTGGCCCATAAATGGCCCATTATGTGTTTAGCCTTTGAGGTACTACCCAAAACCTCGCTACCCTGGTTTATTTAGCTCACAGTTGGCTCGAAGAAGAAGAAGAACGAAGGAGGAAAAAGGAAGGACGAAGAAGGAGGAAGACGAAAAAAAAAAAAATCAAACTCAAGATTTCAGAATCTTCCACCTTGAGTTTGTAGGGGGATGTTAGAAGAATATATTTCTTATTAATATTATATTGATATTGTACAATATTTCCTGTGAATATATTTCCTACATTGAAATAAAATATATTATATAATACTTTCCTTTTATAAGGGTTATTGTAATTGGGTTTGATGTAATCAAATCAATCAAAATTGATTACCATTCTTACCTATCTCAATTCTCCTATAAATAGGAGTATTCTGTATTGTAAATCTATCAATGAATAAAAGTATAATTTAGCCTTTTGAGTTTTATCCTGTGGACGTAGGTCATAGACCGAACCACGTACAATTCCTTGTGTTCTTATTTTATTATTTCCTCATTTTATCATTAGTTTTCCATTCAATTATGTTTTCTTTCAAGGATGAAGGATGTTGTGCCAGAAGTAATTCCTGGCACAACATGCTTCATCCTTGATGCAAATTATTATGCTAGGATAATCTGGCATATGTGATATATGCCAGTAACTGCAAATTTCTAGACACTGCATTAGTGGCAATTAAAATTGCCACTAATCAAATGCCAGGAACATTTTTAGTGTGTTCTTGGTCCTAAAACATGTTTACTAACATGTAAGGATCTGATCTAAAACGTTTCAAGTAATTAGGAGCACATTTGGTATTTTAATTTTAATTTACCGTTTGAAACACTGTTGCTGTATTTTTCAACAATTTTTGCAAGGATTACGATTTTTGTGGGATGTTTTAGACAAGTCCTAAAAATATTTGGGCGCTAGTTTTACACGTAAAAAAAAAAATAGTGCTTGACACCATGGTCAAAACAAATTTATGTTTTGATTTTTATTGAAAGAGTTTTCATCCCATTAACATTCGTTGACAGAATTTGGAATTTTTTGAATCCGAGCAGCAACTGTTTTGTCTTAATTTTTTAGCTAGACTTTTGAGTACTTAAAAAATAATGTGACAATTTATTTCACATGTAGAAAGGTTGTTTAACACATTAGAAAATTTGGATCAATGTTTTGAATTTATTCTCAACACGTTTTCTAAATTCCACTAACATGTACAAAGTCTAGAATATTAAATTTCTGGTACATGTTTGAACTTGTAAGATTTCTTTTGGATGCATAATCCAGGATAGAAATTTATTTGACTAATATGTTATATGTGGTATATAACATATTAGTTATCAAAATAAAATAAGTTTACAAGTTGTTTGGATATGTTTTAGAAGTACTTGATATTTTATTTCAAGTTCTTGATATTAAAACACATGGGTATGAAATCAATCTTGTATTGATTTTTGAGTGCATGGTTTCTATGTTGTCAATGATTTGAAAAGAGATTTGTATTATCGATTCATATTTTTGCATTCATTAATGTTTTGGGAAGCATAGTAATTTAATCACCATGAGTGTTAGGACATGAGTTTTACTCACAACCAAGCAAAGAGATGAGCCAGAGGTCTAACCTGTGATTATGGCACCACCTTGTTGTGGTGGCCGGTTGCCACCCTTGGCGTGTAGTACCTAGGGTGCCATACATCCAAAACACGGCAAGCCTATGGATTAATTTTAGGATTTTTCCAAACTCTAACCCTAATCCATAAACCCTAAAAGTATGGATCCAAAAATCCTTAACCTAATATTTTTGGGATCTCTTTTTCCTAAGAATATTTTGGGGTTGTGATAATTTCCTAAACAATTGGTTGTGAATTTTTCACAAGACTTAGACATGAAGAATTCCAACAAAGTTGGAATGTGATGTTTAAGATTCACAATTTAAGAAAGTTATGAATAAAGATTGGTTTAGGAGTTGAAACTCCATAAAACCTAGGGCATTATTCAAACGTGATTGGAATGAGGTAACCTAAGTTGGTTAGGATAACCATGTCTAGTTTGGATGAAATCTTTTAGGGTTTATAATGTTTTCCTTAATGGGAGTGAGAGATATAACTACAAGAACCTAATATATGACAAAGTTCATTATGAAAGAATGATTCCTAATTTAATTAGGTCAACTATATCTTGTTAAATAGGGCTCCTATTTAGGAAAGTAATTAGATTAATTAGTATATAAAATGCTTAGAACCTAATGAATTAAGGAACCTAACAAAGTTGGGATCGCTTATATGATTTGGAAGGTAATCCGATTAGAAAGGCAAGTTACAATTGCAAAGTGATTACGATTGTTGAAAATAAAACTCTTAAGTTTAAAATATCAAGTGGGAGAGAGATTCAATAATTGTATCTCAAGGTCTTCATCATAGGTCTATAGTAATGATGAATTAAAGGCATCTCACCTTGACCAGGAGCCCTCCTTTTGGTGGAGAGTTTATTTACTTTGCGGATTACAAGATTAGACTTCCTTAAGGGATATAGGAGGTGTGATTATGTATCGAGAGCGACCAAGCTGTACTGAAGTTACTTGACAATCACGTCATATCTACTTGATTATATATACTTGACTAATTTAGGATATTAACCTCTTTGTGGAGCCGTGTTATCTTAAAGTTTGAGACTAAAGATAAAGCGGCAAAATGTTAATATCTAAAGGATATTAATAATTAGAATTGATCTCGCCTAATCATGGTAGTTAAGGATATCTCGCCTTCGCCATGGGCTATGCTCCCTGCGGATGGTGTTTTTAATTACATGATTAGGTTGTCGTTGCAATTTTAATATTATATGTTGTCATTGGGCTTTCATATTATATATTTGCTAAATTGATATATGCCTTGATATTGTTCTTTATTTTTCAATTTTTTCATCATTTAATCCTTCTAAAATGCTTGTTGGTCTTTTCATTATAATTTTTTAGTCTACCTATAAGGAATTTTAACAGGATTATAATAATTCTATGACAATAGAAGGACACTTTCTTGTGCAAGGTCATCGAGAGTATCCTGCATTAAAAGTCACTCATGATGTTGTTAACAAAGACAATCAGTAGGAGCATATTAATGATGTGGCAAGAGATTTCATCTTAATATAATTAATACTTGAGCTTTATGAAAAGTTGCAAGACTTTGCATTTGCTTTAGATATCTTGGAATATCTAGAAGTAAGATTTGGGAAACAAAATTTTGTTCCAAACAGGACACTGATACCAAGGTGGCTAAAGTTGTTTCAATACATAATGAAGTTGTCAAATTGAAACAATTGGGTTTATTAAGTTCCGAGGTTGATGATAAATCTAGGATTGATGAAGTCCTTAAATGAATGATGCATTTTTTTTTTTTTTTTTTTTTTTTGAGGAATTCTGACATAAGCTTAAAGGCAAAGAGGTTTGATCTGCATCTGAATTGGTGAGTGTTGTAGCGGATAGCACGATGGAACCTAAGCTTGGTATGATGGTTGGTGATATTTCTTTCTCTGAATCGAAAGGTAATGAAGAGAAAAAAGAGACCAAGAAAAATTACAAAGCATTTGCCAATGGTATCAATGAAGCTAGGAACAAGTCCAAATGCGAGGCCAAAGGTATATGCTTCTATCACAAGGAGAATGGACATTGGGTAAGAAATTGCCCTAAGTATCTGACAATCAAACAATTAGGTAAAAGTTTTCTTTTTTGTTAAACACATGTTTAGTGAGAATCCCATTGAATTCCTTGTGTGTAGAGTTGGTAATAAGAAATGTCTGCAATCTAATTGCAGGGGTTTTAGGAAACCAGAAAACCAAGAAAAAAAAAATGGACCTTGAAGTTTCAAGCTAAAATGAAGATTCCATAGTTCTTTTTAAATCATTTATATCTCTGACTATCAAACAGAAAAGTAATTTTCTGAAGTTTTGGTGGATATTTTTGGAAAATATGCAAGACCAATAAAGAATTGTTTTTCAATTCAATATTGTTATTCAACAAAAAACACTAATTTGAAATACAATTCTTGATTGCTCTTGTAATTAGATTGCAAACATGACTTAGTACCAAATCTACACACTAGGAATTCAATGGGATTCTCACTAAACATATGTTTAATGTTTTATTGTTTAGTAAGCATTTTACTTGCTAAGCAAAAGGAAATGACTTTTATAATGAACTTTCAAATATGATATGAATGTTTAACTTCGAGTTGATGATATGTTATGATACTATATGATTTTGGTACTTCAGACAATTTCATGATATTGATGAATGTTTCATGAGTAATTTTTATGAATTTATAATTGTTAATATATGTTTATAAATTGTGTTGAAATATCTATTGTTGAATATTATTTGCAATAGAAAGTAAACGAAACCAGGTTTGATTATTTAACATGAGAAGCATGAGCATGAGCAGAAAATAAAAATAAGAAGTAAATGAAAGTAAACGTGTTTTCAACCTAAATACGGGGGTCAGTTGACCGTATGTACTTGGACCTGAATTACAGGGGTCAATTGACCTTATGTACTAGTTCAAAAAGAAATGAAAGTCACGTAAGAACGCATGTATGACATATTGTTAGCGTTTTATATGATGCTTTATAAGGATTTTCATGCTAGATATATCAGTATGTATATGTCTTTGAATGGAACAGAGCATATCCATACAGTTATAGCTGGTTGCATATGATGATTTATGGTTTATTCCTTATATGTGCTCCTATGCTTGTGTTTCACCAAAAAGGGGATGGGATGCATGTATATGTATATATCTAAGTTATATCATATATTGGTACGTATGTCATAGATGGGTTTGTATGCGTATGCTTCTAAGTGGGAGCTTGGAATGTGCCATACATTCATAGATAAATAAGTATGTTTCATGAGTTTTTTTTTTTATTATTATTTTTATAATTTTTTTTTTTTTTTTTTTTTGAAAAAAGAAAAAAAAAAAAAAAAAGAAAAGAAAAAGAAAAAGAAAAAGGAAATGTCAAGCCAATGATAGCTGTTATTGTAAACACATGGTAGAAAATGATAAATTGGCTCATTGCGAAAAGTCAGTGGGTTTTACTCACTGAGAACAGTTGACTCATTTATTTCCTCCTATGTTATCCTGGGTTCCCTGTGATTGCATTGATTTTGGTAATGCAAGTATAGATAGTGTCGACGAGGATCCCGTGGCCTTCTACTTGGGCTACTACGATTGAGGTCGTGGGGTGCTGCATCCTTTTTTTAGATTATCATGTGTCTCTTTATCTTTTGCACATCATTTTGTATGTGTATAAATACTTATGATGTCTATGGCTTGTGTCACCTGTGACACTTTTCTACATCCATTCTTTCAATGTGTCATAATACATTGTAAAAGCTTTAATGATTAGATGTTTTCACTTGTTAACTCTGATGTGTCATGCTTACTCCCTATGTATTATGTTTTCGCTTCGATGTTATGTAACTTTGATGCAATAGGTTCATTCTCATAAGATATTATGAGATGTGTGCATGGTACATGTTATTAGGTTCATGGCGTACAATCATGCCACTGCGATGATCCGGTTTCAAAAAAATATATATATGGTTTTGAATCGGGTCTCCACAGTGGCTGCACTGACAAAATCTTCAGGTGGTCTGTGGTGGCGCGTGAGGAGGCACCTTCCACCAATCGATAGGTCTGTATCTTGCAAGCTTGATTTTGGGATTAGCTTTCCAGAATGAGCTGCAATGAAGGCGGGGAAGGAATTAACAATGGTAGTAGAGATGAGGTACGAGGCAGCGTGTGGATGACTGGAACCGTGAGACCATTGGAGAGTATGCCAAGGACACACTAAGAAAACACCAAAAGATGTTTATTGAAGGCAAAAGAAAATTGACTCCAATATCTTGTAGAAATATATGATGGCTGATATAAAAGAGAGAAGAGAGTGGAAGCAGAGAAATAGACTGATGAAACGTAAACCTAGACTACAATGGTCTCTATTTATAAGAGGATATGAATGGTGAACAAGTAAACCAAGACTAAGGAAGGAAGGGAATAAATCTACAAGGAAATATAATAAAGCCTAATTTAGAGAATATAAAATATTCTAATAGATATTTTTAGATATTGAAAGCAGTAAAATAGGTTTGAAAAAAAATTCATTATTATATGACGTTGCCATGTGGTAAAAATCTGTTGGTTGATTTATATTTAAAGTTTGTTATGTGGCATGAAACATGATTTCTAACTAGTATTCAATTTTACAGTATGAGTATTAATATAGAAGTAGAAATTTTTATAGAATACTTCTACTCCATTATATAAAGAACATTGCCCTCTTTTTCTTTTTTCTTTTTTTGGATGAACTAAACATTTATAAACCAAACACTCCAAAAGTACATTGCAGAAAAAACTAGACAAAAGAACCAACTAGCTAGGGACAAACCCCCTAACTAAGAACAACAAACACAATACAACTGCTGCACAAAGACAACAGAGAACACAAGAAAACAGGGACGAAAACCCCTCAAACAGCAGCAAAACAGCAAGTAAACAATTGTTGTAACAAACAAAAGAACAGCGCCAAGAAAACTAAGAACCAATGAGTCCCTGCAGATTCCAGTTAGAAGCAAGAGTAAGATTCTTTCCAATACTTTGCTTAGATCCCTTAACCAGGAGCCTAGATCCAACTTGCCATTTGACTTGGCTCACTATATCTTCTTCCGTCCTAGGAGTGTTGCCATGTAGAAGGGCATTCCTCTACCACCAGAGGTGGTACACAACTGTAGCAAGACTTAATCTGCATGCATTAGCTTTCAAGCGTATACCTTGCAAATCTTTAACAAACAACCGAACCACCTCTTCCCAATCTATAGGAGGATTCAGAATGAGACAAAAAGACATCAAAGCCCGCCATATCCGTCTACTAAAGCTACAAGCAAAGAAAAGATGTCCCCTGCTTTCTTGGCAGCCATAACAAAACATGCAAACACTAGGACCAGTAAAACCCCAAGAACACATCTTCTCCTTTTTAACTAGAGCATCCCTTAGAGCTAACCACAGGATAACTTTGTGCCAATCCACAACAGGAAGTTTCACCCTAAGTTGATCCCAAGTTTCTGCACAGGAGTAGACCCCTTTGCTGGCTTTCCAAACAAGAAGATCTTCTCCACCAATAGCAACCTCTGGCAGCCTGCTTTGAATCTCTACTAGGCTGTACGAGCGAACACTTGGCCAATACCATTCACCATTCCTAATAACGGAAGAGAGCTTAGGGCCAATAGCTCTTCTAGCATCATAAACAGTCCGTTAGCCATACCGGTAAAAAAGATACCCTGCTGGATGCTAAGAATCAAACCATATATAAGAAAATTTTCCTGCCATCCCCAACTTTAAAACTGAGAAAGTCTTTGGTCTCACCCCTAAGTTTCAATATCTTCTTCCAACTCCAAGAGCAAGTGTGGGGAATAGAAACCTGCCAAAAACTTCTCCCCTTTAACCACACATCTTCGACCCAAGCAACCCAAAGAGAGCCAGCCCTAGCAAATAAATTCCAGATGTGGATCATCATAGAAGCTTTAACATCCAGCCTCTTGATGCCCAGGCCCCCTTCCTTCTTAGGGACACATTTTTTCCCAAAAAACCTTATTTTATTTATAGGTTATGATAATTTTATTTATAGGTTCTTCCGAATGATATTTGCCAAGCAATGCTATTGGTGGTTGAAGGAGAAGGTGGAAGTGATTAAAGAAGGAGATACAATGGACGCAGTACGGGATCGAGTTGTTTTTCCAACTTACATTTTGTATTTTAGGTCGAACAATGATATTGTTTTCAGTCTTCAGTTTCAAGAACTCAAATTGTGCCAAAGATGTCTTCAACTTATTTGGTCTTTGATCTTGGGCACTTAAATTGTGCCTTTTGTTCATCCTTGACAACAAATCATATATCATATATATATATATATAAGCCGAGTTCTTCCTTAGAATGGCATAGAATGGTGACACGTGGCAACCCATACTTTTTAGTGACTAAACCGGTCCTTTAAGTACTGAATCGGTCTTTTAAATAAAATTGAACCAGTCTATTTAATATATATCTCTCTCTATTAATTATACAATTAGTCTCTCTTTCTCAATTAATGATACAAGTATGATTCTTTTATGGAAAGAGGTATTTCTTTAGTATTTTATATTTTTGGTTGAAATCTAAATATGTTTCCATTTTGTTTGTTAAAATTTTTGGTTGAGCAATTCTTCATTTGAATGTTTATGAGATTTTTTTAATTTTTTTTTTTTTTTTTTCGTTCATTTGCTTTTTCGAATGTTTAGAATCATATAGGATTGAAATATAATTGGTATCACATCAACAATAAAAAAATTCCTGCTAATTTTCTGTTTTATACTTTGATAATCAAAATCATGGTTTTCTTCTTGCTATTTTTCTTCCTCATTCTTATTTTTATTCTAAACTACACCTATGGGAACAAAGATTTTAACATGTTTTAATTTATATGAATTAAACTAAAAATAAGGGTCTTATGTTTTAATTCATTTGAATGTTTTATGGGATATTTGTTTTTCTTTTATGTGATTTACCCAATTTTCACTTATATTTTGGAAGTATTATTATGTTTTTAAAAGCCAAAAAATGCAAAATTTTATTTGATTATTGTGTACAAAATGAATAGAAATGCTTTTACAATACTAAAGAGTTAATTAAGTATTAAATTTGAAATGCTTTTTTTTTTTTTTAATGTTCAAAATTATATGAATTTTATTTTTATTAAAACATAATAGGTACGTATCACACTAACAATATTATAGATTCCTACTATTAATCCAACTATTAATGCTTTGATAATCAAAATCCAGGTTTTTCTCTTGCTATTTTTTTTTTCTTTACACTTCTTTCCATTTTAAACTACACATATGAGAATATTTTAAATGTTTTAATTTATATGGATTAAAACTAAAATTATGGTTCTTTTGATAGTAAAATTTTATGTGATTTATATATTCATCCAATGTTCTTTGTGCAATAGAGAATTATGACATGTGGTGTGAACTCATAATTTTTAAACATTGAACCAGTTTTTTAAGTAAAAAAATCCAGTGAATTTTAAAGGTTGAACCGGTTTTGTCATGATTTTAATAAATTTATGTGCTTTAATGAAAAAGATCATGTGTGTTAATCTTCATGAGACCAAAATAAGGATTTCTTCGCATTATATCATTAAGTGTCATTGTAGCCACATTAAGTAGTAAGATTTTTTTAAAAAAAAATAAAATTAAAAACATACATTAATTTTAAGTGGTCAGATTTTTTTTTTCTCCAAAATTTTATTTCCTTATATGAGATTTCATTAAGTTCAAAATTTTAATGTACAAGATTATGGTTTCAGAATTTACGACTCTCCAAAATTATATAGAGACAAAATTTAAAACTAAGAACGTACTAATTAACTACCCATAATTGACCATATAGATATTGCATGTATTAATTTTAAAGAAACTATACAAGTAAGCTGAAAAGTCATATTACTTTCTTAGATTGGTTATTTTATCTCTCTTTAGGGTTTGAAACATCGTGAATTGTGCAATCAAGAGCATCCAGCAGCGATATTCAAGAGAAGAACAGAGTGTTGAAGTACATAATTTTGTTTTGTTTTTTTTGAAGAATTTTGCTTTATTTTCTTTTCCTATTTTTTTTTTCTTTTTTTTTTTTTTTTTGTGTAGGTTGAAGGACTTTAGATTTTATGCATTTTTATAATTAGAATCTAGATATTCTTGTATTTTTTTTTTTTTTTTTTTTTTTATACTTTTTGTTTTCAACCATGTCTACCTATGGGAATAAATTTTCATAAACAAAGTTTATTTTTCTCTGTATTTTTTTTTTCCCTAATGTTCATAATTATTTGTGTTTTATTTGTATTGAAATATAATAGGTATCACACAAAGATTTCTACTAATTTTGTATTAATGCTTTGATATTTAGATTAAACTATGTATTCTTTTTGATATTTTTTTTCCTTTATACTTTTCATTTTAAACCATGTATACCTATGGGAACAAAGATTTAAACATGTTTTAATGTATATGGATTAAATTAAGATAAAGACTTATGTTTTCCGGAATTTAATTTAATTTTTTTTTTTTTTTCGTTTATGTGATTTACTCCATTTTTAGCCATTTTTTTGAAAGTTTTTTTATGCTTGTGAAAGCAAAACAATGCAAAAATTTATGTTCATAATTATATGGGTTTTATTTGTATCGAAATGTTAATATGTATCACACCAATAATATTAGAGACTCCTGCTAATTTTTTAATTAATACTTTGATAATCATAATATTCTTGCTCTTTCTTTTCTTTATACTTCTTTTCATTTTAAACTTCTTATATAGGAACAAAAATTTTAATATGTTTTAATTTATATGGATTAAAATAAAATTAAGGGTCTTATTTCTTAATATATTTGAATTTTTTAATGGTTTTTTTTTTTTTTTGTATGATTCACTCAAAAAAAAATTTTGAAGTGTTTTTTCTACTTTTGAAAGCAAAATAACGCAAAAAATTATTTGTTTAAGCATTGAACGTGATGTGACAGGATTTATTTGATTCATTAAATGTTCAGCGAAAGATTTTGTTTTATTTTGTAAGAATTGGCTTAGGTGCTGTAAAAAAAAAAAATTACAGCACCATCTTTATTATTGAAAAAACTACAACACCTATGCTATAATATTTGGAATTTATATTTTCTTTTTGCTATTTTTTTTTTATATATATTTCTTTTCGTTATAAACAACACCAATGTGAACAAATATTTTAAAAAGTTTTGCTTTTTTTGGGTTAAAATAAAATTAAGGGTCTTAACATTTATTGTGTTTTTATTGAAAGATGTGTGATAATTTTTTTTTTTTTTTTTACAAGCATTTTTTAACCTATAATAAAAAGTACGATGAATATATGTTTCAATTTTGAAATTAAATTATAATGAAGAATCCCGCGCATAGTGCAAGTTATGAGCTACTTTAAATTACATTTGAGAAATCTCTACAGACTCTGCTTCAAATATTTTACTTTTTTCCTCGAGATGTGAACCTTAAGGCAAGTTTTATTTTTATTTGGGCTTATTAATAGTTTTTTTTTTCTTTTCTTTTTTTAAAAAATTGTTATCCTGGTATAACCATTTTTTTAATTATTAAAAACATTACCGTCATTTTATTATGGGCAGAGAACAAAGGCGGCGTTTCAAAAAATGCTGACAAATTTATAATTTTTCAGCGTTTTCCTGGCGAAACATAAAACGGCGAAATATTAAACTCTGTTGACAGTTTACTATATGCCGATAACAGGTACATTATCAAGGTTTTGCTATGTGCCGGTTATGGAAAATTTGTCTAGCGTTTTAGAATTTGTCGGTGCATACACGCCAACAATTTTTATTTTTTTTTTTTATTTTTTTTTTTTTTATGTTTCTCCAACACAAATTGGAAACATTGAAAGAATGTTTTCCGTCTTATATCAAACACTAGTAAAAGAAACACAAAAAGTGCCAACAATGTATAAACGTTTATCGGAGGTTTGTTTTTACACTGAGAAATATATAATACGACGCCTCGTACTTAACTACTCTTTGCTCCTTAGTGCACTCCATAGCTCGGAGCAGTTCCTCCATGTCTATAAGCCAATTTTTTTCTCTCTCCCTTGGGACTCAAGTTTCCTCCAAACACAGGGAAGGGATATTAATCAAATTCCTTAAAAGGACAATCTCTCTTCCCACTTGGAGTCCCTTCACCCCAAACCTTGACCAATGACTCCATTAGCAGATTTGCCACCGTCTCAAATGACTGGGTGGCTTCCAGTCACTCCTCGTCCTTTCATCGGGCTGGGAGGGTCCCTTTCCATAATTATTGCCCATGTCGTCTCATCTTGATTGCGTCGACATTTCTGCAGTTACCACGACCATTAGTCTTTGTTTCATAACACTACATCGAGCCTTTCTTAAGATGTTGAAACCTATTACGAACCTTACCCTACTAAGTTTCTATCCTAATACCATATTATCTTGTATTCTGGTGCAGGCACATACCTTAACTTATATCTAACTATTCTATTTAGATCACTCCTAATCCTTATATGACATTTCCTATATCAAGCGATATAGGAAATCCTCAAAAAATTTCAAGTCTAATATCCTCAAAAATTATTTCTTATTAAAAATATATCATTCTTGTACACTTATTTCATCCAATGCTCCGGTAGATTATTCCCTAAGACCTAACAGATTAGCTCTTATAGTTCGTAGAGGCGAATGCTCTGATACCATTTGTACGCCCTAAGAAATTAATTAACTGGTAATTGACCTCACGGTTTGCCTTCTAGCCCCATTCCACAAGAATAAGACTCAGTGATCTCTACTCTTAAAAATTGTAATATTACACAACGGAAACACAAGATATTTCTATCAACATTGATCATTACAACCAAAGTGTCTACTAAGAATCGTCATATTAATTGAAATAATACTATACAAATCGTCGATAGAAAAAAATCCAAACTAAATCTTAATATACAATCAAGCCTCAAATGCTAAGCCCACAACATCACCCAAAATTGCTAATTACCATGAATAGCCTTCAAAATCTTGCAATCAATCCTCAAGCATTAATCGAATCGATATCATTACGCCAAACGGCCGAATTAGCCTCGAGGTCCATCTCAAATCCAACATCTAAAGATAGTTCAACTATAAAACAACACATATTTTATAGGTGGAAAAGATACAAGTGCATGTCCATAACTTAGTGAGTAATAATACATATGGTGTACAAATTATCATGTAGTGAACTCAGTTATTTAGCAAAAGTTTATCAATCACAAGTAGTAATATAAATTAAGTCAATTTTTGAATAAAAAGAATGTCATAGGGAATGCATTAATATATATATATAGACACATACACACACACACACATACACACATATAGTACATGATATACTAAGTAAGCATGTCATATGTTAAAAAATATGGTCTACCCGAGATATTAACCCTTTCTCGGCAGGGTTGACGCTGTCCCGATTGACCTGTAAAATATATATATATATATATATATTAAGTAATCATGTCATTTGTTAAAACCATATGGTCTACCCGAGATATTAACCCTCTCTCGGCAGGGTTGATGCTATTCTAAAGGATCTGTAGTAAAATACCGATGCCTTGGATATTGCCGCATATTGTCATATACTAGCAACCCGACCGAGTCCAACCTCAGGTAGCCCACGCTACTAGCAAAGCCGTAATGGTGACCCATCCGTACATAGTGCGTCTTTCACAAAGAACCATTAGATCCAAGGTCAAACAATAAAACTTAAATCTCTTTGACCATAGGGTTAACTTGTATAGTAGTAAGCCTATGGCCGTTATCCCGCATGTACTAGTGTACCATGTCATACGATGAAATTTAATTCACAATCTTTTATATGCATGCATTTACAAACTCATCATTTTCATTATCTTGTTATTCATCAATTATATTTACAAAAATAGAGTTCACAATATTCTAAAAAATATTTCATGTGAGTTGTAAAACATGCATGTTTGATATATATAAAATAATCATGTTATTCAGAAATGTAAACAACAAGTATCCGTATGAATTTTACTCACATGAGTCGTAGGTGTCCACTGGGTAATCTTCTAAACACTCTCCAACCTCCAAATATGTGAAAATACCTGACATTAGTTCTAACCTCGAGCTAAAAAGTCCTTAAGTCTTAAGCTATTCAAAATAGGTTTACTGCCTTGCTATTGAACGTTCAGACGGAAGGTAGTCAAAACGTTGGGCCTCGATATCGAACATTCGGCCAAAATGGGTCGAACGTTCGATTCTCGACAAAAACCCACTATGAACTAAAAGCCCATTCTAGACCTCAGTTGAACAATACCTAAGGTCCTTGTATAATATCTAACACAATCCTAAACAACAATAACACTTCCATTCAGAAAGTGGTATGTCCAACATCATTAAGCTACTAATCCATCATTAATCTTGTATTGAAACAAAAACCTAGTTAGGGATTCAAACCTACAAGCTATGCTGCGAAAATGAACTAAACAGCATATAAGCAATAAGATAGCAACCTAACAACACTAATAAAAACAAGCTAGGCTAGAAAAGTTGCCTCCTTTGAAGAACAAGAGACCAAGAGAGCTCCTTCTCTCTCCAAGTGACTCACTCTCTCTCGTTCTAGGAACAAATTGATAGAAAGGGTAGAAATAGAAGAGGTGAGGGTGAGGGTATTTATAAGTTTAGAATTGCACAAGATAGGGCTGAGGTGTTATTTTTCAATACTTCCAGTCACCAAACATTCAAAATGTACTATCGAATGTTTGACTATCCAACTTCAAATATTTTAGTTTCCACTCGATCGCTCAAGATCCAACTTGAATGTTCTTCATCGAGTGTTTGATGTCTCACTTGAACGTTTGGCCTGCATAGGAACTCTTAAAAGTCCAAAATCTCACACTTTACAAACTGAGAACCAATCCTAGCATCCTTAAGTTAAAATTAAAGCCTGCTTAATCTTAATTAATGTTCGGGGGGTAATACACTGGGAGAAAGTTTACAAAACGTTACCTAAGTTCAAAATGACGTAGAAAGGACTTTTCAGAAATTTATTTTATAAAAGATCCCCACATTATGTTTTAAAGGAAATGAATTTAATTTACTAAGTACATTAGTTTTAAAGGTAAAGGTTGTGTTTTACATAGGTTTAAATGAAGCCAAGTTTGCAAATCCCTTTCAAAAAGGGTTCTAGTTTTCGTGACACATTTTCAAAGTGGAGGCTGATCACTTCACATACTGATTTTAACCTTACTTACTAAGCTATTGAATCACTATTCCAACTGTAATTTATTTTACAGAGGAGATCGACGAGGTTGCCGACCAGTAGGATTCGAAAGCACTGAGGGTAGGAAGGGATGACCAGTTGCGTAACAATAGCTCTTATTTTGGGATAGTGTTTATGATGGCTGTATTTAACTTATTTTACATAGCAAGGATCCTGACAAATGTATTAATGATAGGAGTGGAGGGCGGATATTAACCGCCCATATCCAATATTCACAATTATCCGATATCTGCACATGCGGATGTGGATGTGGATGTAGTTAGCAAAAACCAATATCTACATGTGCGTGTGCGGATAGCTGTTTTAAAGTATGCAGATGTGGTTAGAAAAAACTAATATCCGCACATGGTGATGTGGATAGCGGTTTTAGGGTATGCAGATACAGTTAATATATATACTATATATTTTTTATACATATTATATTTAATAAATTCACCAAAACGATGTTTTGGTGTTTAATATATTTTCAAAACATTTAGGCTTAAAAAAATTAAAACAAGTCCAAAACACAAAAAAAGTGGCCCAAATGTTTTTCAAAATCGTTTAAAATGAGCTCTAATAGAGACGAAAAAAAAAAGAAAAGAAAATAAAAAAAGAAAAGAAAAAGAGAGACTAAAATAGGTCCAAGAGACCCATTACCTAATAGGCAGATAGCGGATAATAACTGCAATAAGCTTGCGTGTCCGGTTGGTAAAAACATAATGCAGATGCGGATATCTAAAAGTGATATCCGCATTTTGTGGATGCAGCTGCTAATATTACAAATAACCGCATCCACATTCGCGTCCGCATATACGCCCTTAAATTTAGTGGTACACCTGGACCTTGTGTGGTAAGCACCCTGTAATATTTAGGTGTATCTTATATATGGACTGAGGTGTACCTCATAAAATATGTACATATATAGTTTAAAGTCATGTTGTCTGTTTAGTATTATGTGGACATCGATGGTTTAATACCGTCACCTTTTGTAATGCAAATGGTATATTCAGTGTTCACACAGATGTGGTGATGTAAACTGTAAATGTTTTATATTCCGCTGCATTTCTATGAGATCATTTTCATTAAGTAACGATTGAGAGAGTTGTTCACTCCCAAGCTTGTATTTTTCAGTTAGTTTAAGCAAAATGGCAAATTTGTTAAAAAAATATGAAAAGACAAATTTGCTCTTCTTTTTCTACTAATCGGATCCTCTCCGGTTCAGTTGAATTGGAGAGGATCCTTATCCCTCGTGTTTTTCCTAAGGGGAGCTGGGGTCAGATTCTCTCCATTTAATTATAAAGTATGGGCATAGTTGTCTTTTCATATTCTCATCCTCTCCATTTGAAATTGATAGGATCCAAATTCGAGATGGAGATACCATTAAATTTTTACATGTACCATGTAGAAATTAAAAAGTACACCAGAATTACTAAGCTATTTATAAAGCATGTTTTTGTATAAGTAAGTGAAGATTTATTCATAAATCAATTGTTGAAAAATATTTTTTTTTTTTATATATTTTATTTTAAAATTATTTACAGCCCCCTTAGATAAATATTCTGATTTCGTCGCTGGCCTTAATCTATTTAGGTCATACTTCACCAATTTAATTTTTGGTGAAATACTATTAGCTATTCTTTTTTATTTATTTATTTTTTATTTTTTAAAGAGAGAAACTAGTTACTGGTTTGTCCTGTTTCTAAATATCTTTATTTAAAATAAATTTAAAAGGGAAAAAAAAAAAAAAAAAAAAAAAAGAAAAAAAAGAAAAAAAGAAGAAGATAAAAATAGCCTAGCGTATGTAGGATCAAGTTACATGATGGCTAGCTAGGTTTTCTTTTCTTTTGATTTTCTTTTTTTTTTTTTAATAATTTTACGACTTCTATACATTTTGAATTTTCTTAGAAACTCTAGGATTTTATTTTTTTTTTTAATATTTTTTTTTTTTTTAAGGAGTACTAATAACCTTAGGATTAGGATATCTATTTTATTACTGAATAGCTTAAAATAAATAAATAAAAATTATTTTATTCCTTCTTCCTTTTGTTGTGAGGGAGGGATTCAAGAGAGAAAAAAGTATTCTTCTTCCGCCTTTCCGTATGTCAGTTAGAATTAAAGCAAGAGTTTTGAACCATCTCCACGGCGTCAAACAACTTGTAAAGGTGGCTAAAGTTTATACCACGGAAAATCAAACCTTGTAGCAACCTGCTGAAAACGAAGCAACAGAGCACCCCTTTCTTCTTCACTCACCATTAACCACAAATCCTCAAAACAATCCAAAATTTATAAAGCTTTATCACAACCCTGAATATTACTCGGATTCCAGCCTTCCAGCATTGCACAAATAGTTCCAAGCAACAGAGCAACAGTTAATCCACATCTAATCTGCTTAACTTTTCCATCTCTTCAATCTTCTAAAATATGCTACACGAATCGGTGTTGCTGGGAGCATAAACCATATGCTCTATGCAAACCGCCCAAGCAGAACCAAATGAACCTCCCTCTGGCTACATAACAGTTACAGCATACTTTGAAATTGAATACTGATCATAATTCTAACAATCAAGGACAGGAACTTATGACGGATATATCAATTTGAACAGTGGGATAGAGACTGAAATGACCAAACAATGCTGCTTGTAAAAATCTCATGGACCATCACACCCCCCTGCCGAAAAAGAAAAAAATAAAAAAGAGCCAACACATTTACAGACATGGTTAATGCCCTGAACAAAGCAGAATACCGAGTCCAATATCATAGCCTCACAATTACACTAACTTCAGGGCAATCTCAATGACTCATTTCTTTACAAAGGAATGGTTGTAATTAATACAGCATATGTCCATAAGAAACTCACAAGAGCTGAAAGAAACGATCTTCTCGATCCTCTACATAAGTTGGGTGCTGAATTGCACATATATGTGAAGAATTGCTGGAATACTCAGTCCACCGAACACACTATAACCAGACAGTGTCTGTACAACATTGACACTTTGTCACATCCATGCATATGCAAAAACCAGTCCCAGAGATATTCAAGAAGCGAAACAGCACAATCAACACCCAGAAATCCAAGATCCTTGAAGGAGTTAAACTGACATCGTGTTTCAGAGACTTCCACCGGAAGTCCGTATTGCCCACAATCAGGAATATATAATGATAAAAATTATCCAGATTATTTGTTTCACCTTTGGCAAATGGAAAAATATCCTAGCCTGATGTGTCGATTTCCTTCCCATAATCTTCCTCACGAATATTTCTCCTTAACCTTCTTAGCCATATATCATAGTCTATCGGATAAGGTGTTCCACATAGACTGTCAACATAATCAGCAAATGCTTTCAACACAGTTGAGACATCACCAAGCTTCTGCTGAATCAACCTCCTTGACCAAGAGGTCTCTCTCCACTGCAATGCTCCTTCAACTGAATCCAGATCAGGAAAAGCTCCACCAGTGGAGTAATAAAGCATATAAACCAGACTCTCTGCATCTGAAGCCGAGCACAACTTTCCCTCCTGAAGAGCATAAGTTGATGAGAAATGAAGATTCATGGCAGGGCGGTCCCTATCTTCAAGAATAGCATGTCCCCAGCCAATAAGAACAAAATAAGGATGCTTCGCGCCAGACCTCACGCAAATTATATTCTCTGGCCTGATGTCTCCATGCCGAATCCCAGCAGAAGTGGCAGTCGAAAGTGCAGACAAGCAATCATGACAACACCTGATTGCCTCCTCTGAACCAAATCGACCTCCACTTACCATGTCAGCCACAGTTTCTCCAATTGGGCTGGTCACAAGAATTGGAGTGCCACACCAAGGGTGGTCACAGTTTCCTCCTGCACTGGGTCTTCGACACTCACCAGGATGAATAATCCTGCCAGATGCACTCAACTGCGGCAGATACTTGCAAGATAGGCCTTTCTGTTTCATGATGGTCAATATTTTAGTCTGTCTCTGAACTTGATACCATAAATTCATATCTTCCCACGCTGGTTCCAGCTGAGAAGGATGGGAACCAACATATAGAAACAGACTTTTTCCTGGGTCTTCCACAGGAGATGCAAGGTAATATGAAAATTCAGCTGTACTCAGGACCTCGTTAATCTGATAACCCCTTTGCCAGTTTGAATCCTCTAACCATAATATTGATCCTACTTCTAACTTCATCATCTCTTCAGAATGAATTTTATTGGAATCTTCTTGAACTTCAACAATTTCAGGGGAAACAGTATGTTGCTGATACCGAAATAGACCATTTCCATTCACTCTGGTATCCTCCAACTGCCTCTCCACTCTTCTTGTTTGAAGGCGAGAACCATGGTCAACAGCTAAATCCTCAATGGAGTGCTTGGGCATTCCAGCAAACTGCATGATACAGTGGAAGGTTGCAAAGAGTACCTGTAAAGCACCAATATCTCCCCAATTGGCATTTCCAAGCTTGTTCCAGATTCTATCAATTGGAGAAACTGCAATTGTAGAATGGTTTTTTATCCAATCAGCAGCACATTCATAAACGTTGTTCACATCATATTCCAACTTATGTACGTCTCCTTCAACTTTTACAACCCCACCATATTGAGAATCAACAAGAAGAACAAAGACTGTGTTTGAAGTCTCAGAGAAATTCAATCTGCTTAAGCTTCTTGATAGTAGTATACGAAGAGCATAGAAGAGGGCCTCCCCTAGCACAGAAAGAGAAGGCCGCTGGTCACTATCCGCAGCAAGGCTCCCAATATCAGGCCTCAAAAGAGCCAGTTCAAGAATATGGTCCCACTTCCCATGGGGATGCCTAGGGTTTTGAAGCATTATACCAGTAGCACAAAGATCTCCAAGCTTACCATTAGCAATGGCCTCCTCAGCCTGGTAGAATTTCAAGTTAGCATTGGACAGACAGCTAACAGAGAAAGGCATGGGCTTATCCTGACTCCAAAATGCCTCCCACAAGCCCTTGACACTCGCATGTAAAAAGTCTTCAATTGCAAGATAAGCAGTTGCTTCTACAGCATCAGAAGTAGAAGCATAAACAGCATTGGGCATCCGAATCAGCTGCTGAAATGTAATCCCTTCTAATGCATAATCAAATTTTTGAAGTTCTATTAACTCAAAAGGAACGTCAAAGGCAGGCGTTTTTGCTGCCGACTTTTCTGATAATAAATCAAACCAGTCTTCAAGTTTTGCAGTCAGGTGTTTACTATCCCCAAATTTTTGAAAGAAGTCCTTTCGATTCCGAGACCTACTACTAGATGATACACTAGACCTTTTTGTCCCAGACCCTACTGATTCCTGGTCTGGGAATTCACCTGTCAAATATGAAGTGTTCACAAATCCTTAGCAAACACTAAAGAACTAAATGATATATAAACAAGATGCAGCAAAAAATTATCAAACACCAGCTGATAGATTTGACCACAGCAATATGAGATACACAAAAGCATGTCAACGTTACAAGAAGGCATTCTTTTCATAGCTTTCATCTGAACCAAATTATGTGATAAGAAGAGACCATATAATGTGCTCATCCTCTAGCAAATACCCACCACCAAGCATTATGGGTGAGAAAAAAGAAGAAAAACAAGGGAAGAGATTGAGTGTATGTTTGGTAAAGTTTTGGAAAAGTGTTTTGGATTTTGTGTTTTGAAAAGAGTTTTTGAATATGTAAAAATTGAGAAGTGTTTTCAGTAGGAGCCACATTTGAAAAGTCTTGCTTGTAGGGTCTATAGAAGAAAACTCATTTAGTAAAATTTTTGAGAAAAAAAAATTGAAAAGCAAAAATTAGATAAGTGTTTACAAGAAATAAAAAGAAACCAAACCAAAAATTAGGGGTAGCAAAAAAGAAACAAAATAAAAAAGGCAAAAGATCAGAGGTGGTCGCGCGGCCAATCCCTTTCTCTGGTTAAGGGTGGCCATGCGGTCATCTCATCTCTTTGATAGAGTGACTTTCAAAAAATATATATATATAAGGAACAAGTCAATCTTCACACCTGAAAAATAATAATATAATAACAATAATAATAAGCATGAGTTTTCAAAATATTCCTATATGAAGGTTTGGAAATTTCTAAAAAAAAATTGTATTTAATTTTTTGAGAAGTGTTTCATGATTTATTTTGAAAAGTGTATTCGTGGTAAGTGTAACTATTCTAAAAAGTGTTTTTCAGTGTTTAAAAACAGGAAAGAGAAATAAAACACTTCACCAAACATGGTCCAAAAAAACACAATATAAGATTCTTATTTATCTATCTATTTATTCTTACCAAAAAGAAAGATCTAACAAAAAAAATAAGATTCTTATTTATCTATTTATTTATTCTTAAGTGCAACAAAAACAAGATGTGAAAACACAATCACTCCCTTCGCGGACATCGTCCCTTATCTGTAGTTATCAGACCATCAATTCAGATTTAAGACCATGACACTGGCTGTTGAGTACGGGTAAGAATGTAGACATCTAGGTTGTACCTGCTAGGCACTCCCTTTGTGTATCGCAATGCAACAAATCTTAAGTTCTACATAGCACCAACATAAAGGTCTTTAGCTGGAAGCGTATGATGTTGAATAGGTCCTGCTCATAATGTATTAAAAATTATTGGAATATTTAATTTGAATAAAATGACTTCCTAGTGGCACATTATCAAGAGAAGAAGACCATCTCTCTCTCTCTCTCTCTCTCAACAAACACACCATGTCATTTTTTAAGCTCTGATGGGGTATTGGCCACTCACTACACTTATTGTGCTAGCCTCTTTACATAAATGACATCTTTTCATCAGAATATTCTAAAGGTTCCAAAAAGTAGATGCAAATCCATTGCTCCTCTTCAATTGTTTGTCATCGTACGAGTGTCACATAAATAATACTTATAAAAAAAAACGAGTGTCACATAAATAATCTTGTAACGTTGTAAAGCTTGATTTGAAAATTCAATACTCTAAATTCTTTTCTTTTCTGGAAAAATAATTGTTGTTAGAATTGGCTATAAAGGAGTTAATACATACACATAATCTGTGAAACCTTTTAGACACAACATGTAGCTTGAAAAACGTAAGGTAATATAGCACCCATGGAGAACACCTAACGAGTACCATGGCCATCCTCTAGGCTTACCCAGACATTTTGACAACCATGCTACGACCAGTCCCAATTTTATGGAATTAATAGCAAATCCTCAGTCAACAGGGAGTATATGCTATTTTAAGAGGAAATTCAAAGTAACATATTTCCTTGCAGAACAATTGCATCAATGGAAATGACAAAATTCAAACAATTATGACCTTAAGTTTATTTCCTTCTGAAGACCTCCTTCAGTTTATACAAAATATCAAACATTAGTGTATCACATACACAAACATATATCTCAAATTGATTGGACAGATTAAAGGTAAGATATTCTACAATAAAATCACCAAACTAAAGCACAAATAGGAAGATCAAATATTGATTACAAATAACACACGCACATGATATACAAATCAGGGTTATACCTCCTGAATTGAACGACCACTATTACTGAAATCACAACAGATCTACTAGAAAGAGTAAATCAAGTTCTTCGAGTCGGACCTTTGACGGTCAAGATGAGAGGATTTTGGATTTGGAGATAACAGCTACCATTTATGAGGACAAGAAATTTTCCAGTCCTAAACTATTGACCAACAAATCCAAGTCATTCTATAATTTAAGCCTCAAAGTGAAAAAAAGAAAATGCTAGTCTCTCATTTTCCAGCCAACATCTCTCTCTTTCTTCCTGCAATCAGTCCCATAGAATGACTCATACTCTCCCTTTGTTTATTACAAAATTCAATAGCACGGTATTGCGATCCTCTCCAATTCAACTTCAGTCAATAATTTTGAGATATTACTGAACCTTGTCTTCAAATCCACCCACACCCTAGTTTGGGGCAGTTCATTTATCCCGAGTCTACTTTTTGACACATAATGTAACTCCCCACCCAAAATAAATGTGATAATTCGCATAATCCACGTGACGCTACTACTATTACCTTAAACAACGCAATGGAAAATGCCATGTATTCTTTTTTTAAAACCACAAACTCACTATATACTCTAAATTGGACACCATAGCACTAACTAAAAGATTACTTCATTAACGGATAATATGTTTGATAATAGATACATATCATTGCTACCCTATACTACATTATCCAAAGTTTATACATACACAAGGTCTGAGCCTGGACCTCACAAGCTGGACCTTCCCCAAATCCTAATAGTAGTCCAAGTGACTATCAAGCACCTCCTTGCCCGCTACAGCTATATCTGTAAAATTAAACAATTTTACAAGTGGAAATAGTGAGCCCACAGCTCATAAGCAAAACATCCCATCAATATTGTGTGTGTGATGTGAGCCCCTATTTACTCCAAAATGTCTCTCCCTGTTTGTCAAAGTCATTTTGAAATAAAAGCTGGTTTTTAAGATCAAAATAAACTTTTCTTTTATAATGGATGCAGAGTTTTTAGAAAAACATCGCAACAATGTGCCTTTACAGAAACGTTAGTGTAAAACTTATGAGAGAGATTTTTCTTTCATAGTAGATACTAAAACTGGAAATTTAGCATTTTCTTTTCTAATATCATATCATAGTATACATATTCAATTCATTTGCTTAGCAGATAAAAATAAGAAACATTATCGAAATCAAAACAAGCTCCTGAATACATTTATAATCTAAAACATATTCTTTACTTTACTAGTTTAATTTATAGTTTTATTAAGCATACTCCCACACTTAACACTATGTTGTTAGGCATACTCCCTCACCTAACATTGGGTCGTTAAGCATACTTCTCCACTTAACATTGGGTCATTAGGCGTACTCTTCCACCTAATATTGGATCGTTAAGCGTAATCCTCCACTTAACACTGGTCATTAGGTGTACTCTCCCACCTAACACTGGGTCATTAAGCGTACTTCCCCACTTAACACAGGGTCGTCAAGCGTATTTCCCCACCTAACACAGGTTGTGAAATGTACTCCCCCACTTAACACTAGGTCATTAAAATTTTCATTTCTCATAAAACTTCTATTCTCTATTAAACTAGTCTTTTCATTTCTAACACTTGTTTTTCTTCACAAACTTTTCTTTTAAATTCCTTTTTCTTTTTTGGATGAAGAAGAAGAAACTTTTAAAACAACAAGCAGATTACAACGCATACTCCAGCTGCAAACCAGCAACTGGACCTCTGCTGCATAACAACAGCACAACACAGATACAACTCAAACACCTAGATACAAATTCCAACTGAAGGAACTTAGCAGCACAATACAATTGAAACAACACAAACATTCCCCACCCTACAAACTCTCAATCTGCTCCAAACACAGAGACGGACTAACTATTGCTTTACAAACCAAAGACCAAAATTATTTACATAATATCCGATTGTGAAAGCCCCATCTGCAGCATAGAGATTTGTTAATGATCGAGGCCTTGAACTTTCAGCTCCCATGACTCGAGTCTGAATCTCCCAACCCATTCTTTTAAATTCCTTTTTTTGTAAACCATGTAAATCAGAGTGAAATATATATTAACATACATAAAATACTGAAATTGCAGGGCTCATAACCACAACTAAAACTATGCATATACATGGTAAAAGCAGTTCATGATAAAAATAGTTATGATGTTGGTAGGAAGCTTTACTTACTAAATCCTTCGCCTACTCGTTCTTCTACATCACATGTCCGTCTGCATCAAATTAAGCTTACTCGTTAGGACCGACTTTCGTTTGGAAACCCTAAAAGTCATCCTAGACACTAAACCGTCTTAACCCTTGCGAAAAAACCCTAATTTTTCACATCTGGACAGTCCCGTTCGAACAGAATGCAAGCGTAATTGCAAACAGGGATCTCTAGAACCGGCTCATTCGAATGGGGTCAAAATACAACTTCAACCGGAGCTTTTTGTTACTCCCTCATTTGAACGCCACTTGTGCTGTTCAAACAGCAACGTGCGGAAACTGCACCCCAACTTGAAAAGCCTACTTAAATTCGATTTTTAACACTCCCAAATCTTCCTTTTACCCCATATAAACCCTACGCAACCAAACATGCATCTCAAAACACCAACTTTTTACGTTAAAAAACCCTTCCTTTTTATGACAAACCTAGTTTCTCTCTTTTCTCAAATCATATCTCAAGCATTACCACAATAACCACAATACTTCTATTTAATCAACACAACTTCAAAACTCAACATTTACTTAGCAACACAACTTCTTAGAATCTCTAAATAACAAAATGATTACATCAACACACTAAATCACAATACAAAACTTTGAGTTCATGGAGAGAAGTGTGTTCAACTTACCCTTGGAACTCCTCTTTATCTTCTTCCTCCAAACTCACCTCTCTTACTTTCTCTCTCAAGAATCACTCTAAAAAATCCTCCCTTAGCTTTCTCTCTCGAACCAAATGAATACAAGAAGGGACGAGTGAATTTTCTTTCAGTCCCAATTGCTTAAATAGACAATTGTTTTGACACTGCATTGGCGTTCGAACGGGATATGCTTTCATTTGATTGCCGCTGATTTAGACGTATTAAATACGCGTCAAGTCAGTGTCATGTCTCACCACACAAATTTTGACACGTCGCGATGTTTCTCCATTCAAATGAAACATTTTCCTGTTTGAGCGGGACCTAACAGTCAGCATTAAAACATTCATCCAATTAGTCTTTTCCGCTTGTGATGAAATTGTGGACGTCAATCTTTACCCACCACTCGATCGCGGGCTAACACGTGGAGATGTTGTTCCGTTCAAACGGCATGTTCTCCATTTGAACGCTATCAACTCAGATTTGATCTTGGCCATTTGTTTTCCTGCCGCTAATTGACACATGGCACCATATCTCATTCGAACGGGATGTTCTGGTTTTGGAAATTTTCAAAGTTTCTTCAACTTAGGTTTTAACCCTTAATTGATTCAATGCCTAATTGGGCAATATTGCGCACATGACAGTAAATCAGGCATAACTTTCTCTTAGAGTATCAGAATCACACATATAACCCCAATCCGGAAAGCTCTTTTCAGCACGCAAGTCGTGATCACCCAGCTACGCTCGGTGAAAAGCCATTTTCGAGCACAAAATCCACCATTTTCCCCTCTGCATCACTATTTTAAGTTATCTTGGCCATTTTTAGGAAATAATTGTTTTCTTTGGGGCGACAAGGGTTCTCTTTTCTCTTTTTGTGATTATCTCCCTCCTACTAAATTCCTTTTTCAACTGTAATTCCCAAGTTCCTATTTATTATCACACGCTTATCATGGCATTTCTAGTTCTGGACGACACCAAAATATATACTTAATTTATTATTCTACTTCCTCATCTTCAATTTCCTAGTTTCCTTTGGCCTTTATTTGTCTCGAGTGCTACACATAATTACATATATTCTTCTAAACCATGATCATTGTAGTAAGAACATAAGGACCATCATCATGAGTTTAAAATTTGAATTTCCATTTCAACAGCCATCTAAACTCAAACACGGACTTTCCAATTAGTTTTACCCCAAATGGTACTTCCTCCATTTGTAGCAAGGGGGAGGGTGAAGTTGTGGGTGAGTCCCACCGGGTGCGTGTGAACTTACCAATCAAAGAAACTCAAAGACAGACTTGCACAGAAACACAAAGATTAAAATTATCATTAAAGTTAGTTTCTTATTAAAATTTCATCACCATAAATTGGAGGGCGGAACCAAGTGTCTAAAGGAATCATCTTGAGTGTCCTTCACATTTACCAACAGTATACTAATCTCACATGTTAGATATAAGTTCACTCACCCCAAACTTTAGAAAAACTATAATGATACCTATCTACTAACAGAGAATCACATATGAATAGATCTTTCTATAGGATGATACATGTAAAACATTTGAGAAATGAAAAAAAAAATATATATATATATATGATAGAACAAGAATATTTTGGCTCTTGAAACCGTACTCATCTATTGAGTTTTCATTGATATATATAGGAGGATACAAGAGAGTTTGAATTACAATACATGACTGTATCTCATTCCTATATAATAGGATTAGAATTCTTAGCTATCTTATCTCTTATCTATTTATCATAGAATTTGAATTCTAATATAACTGAATCTTATCTAGCTTAACACTAGAGTTTGAATAGAAGTTGATTTCCTAGGTAGTATCCTTAATACCCTCCCGCAAGATCAACGGGGAAGATCGCACGTTGAGCTTGTGACATAGGTGCTGAAAACGTTGGGAGACTAGAGGTTTAGTAAGTACATCCGCAAGTTGATCCGAACTAGGAATGAACCGGATTTCCAAGGATTTATCAGCTACCCGATCACGAACAAAGTGAAAATCGATCTCCACATGCTTTGTACGAGCATGAAAAACCGGATTAACCGACATGTATGTAGCCCCAATATTATCACACCATAGAGTAGGTGGAGAACGTAAACTGATTCCAAGTTCTTGAAGTAAAGCACGAATCCATAGGAGTTCGGCAGTAGTGTTTGCAACGGCTTTATACTCTGCTTCTGTTGAGGACCTAGAGACTGTAGGTTGTTTGCGGGAGCTCCAAGACACCAAGTTAGAACCAAGAAACACACAATATGCACCCGTGGAGCGGCGATCATCGGGACATCCAGCCCAGTCAGCATCTGAGTATGCTTGCAACTGAAGAGAAGAAGTACGGCTAATAAGAAGTCCATGAGAAATTGTGTGTTTCAAGTACCGAAGAATTCGTTTCACAGCTTGCCAATGAGGTTGAAGTGGGCGGTGCATAAACTGGCACACTCTATTTACTGCAAACCCTAAATCTGGTCTTGTGAGAGAGAGATACTGTAATGACCCTACAGTACTCCGGTATAGGGTTGGATCTTCCATTGGATCACCAGTGAAAGCAGAGAGAGTTGAAGAAGACGCCATAGGAGAAGATATAGGCTTGGCTTCATGCATATTTGTTTTCTTCAAGAGATCCAAAATATATCGTTTCTGTGAGAGAAGAAGACCCGCTTCCACTCTATTGACTTCAACACCTAAAAAATAGTGAAGATCACCCAATTCTTTTACTGCAAAATCAACACTTAGAAGCTTCAAAAGTTCTGTAATTGCACCTGGATCTGAGGCTGTAATGATTATGTCATCGACATAAATTAAAAGAAAAATAGTTACTGTCTTGGTGCGATAAATGAATAGAGAGGTGTCAGCCTTAGAACCTACAAAACCAATCTGAAGTAACTTATTGCTGAGACGAGAAAACCAAGCTCGGGGAGCTTGTTTTAAGCCATAAATCGCCTTTTGAAGCTTGCACACATGATTAGGAAAGCTGGGATGAATAAAACCAGGTGGTTGTACCATGTATACATCCTCGGATAGAAAACCATGCAAGAATGCATTCTGAATATCAATCTGCTTGATGGACCAGCCTGCTGAAAAGGCAATAGAAATAACTGTCCGAATGGTTGTAGGCTTGACAACAGGACTATAGGTCTCTCCAAAATCAACACCGGCCTGTTGATGAAACCCCTTAGCAACTAGACGTGCTTTATGACGTTCAATAGACCCATCAGCTTCCCGCTTAAGCTTGAATACCCACTTACAGCCTACAAGATTCTGAGAAGGCTGCTTAGCAACAAGAGACCAGGTCTGGTTTTGAAGAAGGGCATTAAATTCAACCTGCATAGCCTGTCTCCATTCCGGAACTTTGACTGCATTGGAGAAGCAAGTGGGTTCAACAAGGGCTGAATGTGTTTCTGCCACTAAACCCTGTGGAACAGGGTATCGGATGGTGCCATCTGTAAGTTGCCTCTGCTGAAAAATGTTATTCATTGACCTTGTACGCATGGGATGTACCCGAACAGGAGGACTATCTGTGTGGGAGATGGAATTAGGTTGACTAATCTCAGCAGAGGTAGGAGAAGGAGAACTGGAGGGAGAATTAGAAGAGGAGACAACTGCTGGAATATGTAGCTGAGATGTGATAGGAGGTGTTGGAAGTAAAGGAGGTAGAACCGGTGCCAGAACTGGAGAAGGGGAAGGAGAAACAGTAGGGACAGCAGCAAAAGGAAATTGATCTTCATGGAAGATGACATCGCGGGAGATGTATACCCGACCAGACTCAAGGTGGAGGCATTTATAGCCTTTGTGATGCGGACTGTACCCAAGAAAGAGACATTCTTTGGATCGGGGGGAAAACTTATGAGAATTATAGGGTCTTAAGTTGGGAAAGCAAGCACAGCCGAACACCTTAAGAAACTTATAATCTAGAATTTGTTTAAACAGTGTCTCAAAAGGTGATTTATTATGTAACAAAGGTGTTGGCAAGCGATTGATAAGGTAACAGGAAGTGAGACAAGCCTCATCCCAAAATTTTTGAGGGAGATGACTTTCAGCCAAGAGAGCTAGAGTAGTGTCAATGAGGTGCCTATGTTTTCTTTCGACACATCCTTGTTGTTGGTGTGTATGAGGACAAGAGATACGATGAGTTATGCCATGAGTTTGAAAATAAGAGTGAAGTGTGCGATATTCACCACCCCAGTCAGATTGAACGCTTATTATTTTGGAATTGAGTAAACGTTCAGCCATGGCTTGAAATTGAAGAAAGGTTGGCATAACATCAGATTTAGCTTGAATTGGATAAACCCAAGTGTAACGACTATAAGCATCAATAAAGGACACATAAAAGCGATTTCCATTAATTGAAAGAGTTGGGGAAGGTCCCCATACATCTGAATAAACTAATTCTAAAGGTTTACAAATGCTGGAAGTAGAAGAAGAAAACGGCAATTGATGACCCTTAGCTTGTGGGCAGATCTTGCAAGGTGTGACTGCCTTATTGGAATGAATCGGAAGCTGAAACTGAGAAAGAACACGGTGGACTGTTCGAAATGCTGGGTGACCTAAGCGCTTGTGCCAAGAAGTAGATGATGTACGAGCACCAACAAGTGCTTGATTTATTGGTGGAGAACTCGATGAGGGAAGAAGGTGATAGAGACCATCTTTAGTGCGCCCTTGATGGAGGATGATCCCGGTTTGAGAGTCCTTAATGACAAAGAAAGATGAATGAAATTCAAAAAAGACAGAATTATCAAGTGCAAATTGTCTAACCGAAAGAAGATTTTTACAGATGGAGGGAACCCGAAGGAGTTGATTTAGAACAAAAGTACGACGAGAAAGAGATACAGAAGCTGAACCAATATGAGAGATAGGCAAACCTGATCCATCACCCACACGGATTTGATCCTGTCCATGATAGTCCTCATGAGAGATATTGAGGTTCTGCAGCGTATTTGTCATATGATGAGTAGCCCCAGTGTCCGGGTACCAAGATTCCTCAGCTGGTAGAGCCGGAGATGTATAGTAGGCCTGTGGAGAGAGCTGCTGTTGTGGGGGCTGAGACTGTTCAGAGTAGGACATATCCTGTCGATGGTAGCAGCGAATAGCAGAGTGACCAGGTTTGCCACAGATCTGACAGGAAGGCCGGGAGGAAGAAGCCGCATCCTGAGAGAGGTAGGAACCACGTCCGCGGTTACTGGAGGAAGACCCACGGCCTCTGTTGTAAGGACGACTACCACGTCCGCGAAAACCACGTCCCCGAGAAGAGGAACCACGGGTGGAGAAGTTTGCAACAGGGGAAAGATTATCAACAGCTGGAAGTTGCTGATCCAGTCGCATTTCATGGGCGAGAAGATGACCGTAGAGTTCATCAATGGACAGGGGATCGACTCGGGTTGTGACAGACGTCACAAAGGGATCATATTCTGACCCGAGACCCTTGAGAAGAAAAGAGACGCTCTCAAAATCATTGAGAGGCTGACCGGCAGCGGCTAGAGTGTCGCTTAATGTCTTGATAGTCTGAAAGTACTCAGTGATTGAGTTGGAGCCCTTCTTGACAGTGGCGAGTTGAAAATAAATCTGCATGACACGCGCACGAGCTTGAGAAGCAAACATGGTGAGAAGCGTGTTCCAGAGAGCAGCAGACGAGACGCATCCAATAGCATGGACGACGTATGGCTCGGACAGTGTAGAAATTAGGATACTCAGGATCATCTGATCACGCTGAGTCCAGGCAAGGAAGTCAGGGTTGACTATGGTGGCAGGAGCACCGGCAGTGGAGTTGGGATTGGGAATAGTTTGTGCAGGAGGTAACGAGGAGCCATCAAGAAAGCCATAGGCATCTTGGCCCTTGATATAGGCGAGAATTTGAGTTTTCCAGGCATTGAAATTGCCTTTGGAGAGTTTAATGCTAAGGTTGTGGTTCATATTTGGGACGGTGAAGACAACTGTGGGTTGGGTAGGTGGCGGAGGTGGCGGGGGAGGCTGGGAAGCATTGGAGGTTGCCGAAGCAGAGGACTCAGCGTCAGAATCGGCCATGGATCACGACGTTGGTCGGTGAGAGGGCTCTGATACCATGATAGAACAAGAATATTTTGGCTCTTGAAACCGTACTCATCTATTGAGTTTTCATTGATATATATAGGAGGATACAAGAGAGTTTGAATTACAATACATGACTGTATCTCATTCCTATATAATAGGATTAGAATTCTTAGCTATCTTATCTCTTATCTATTTATCATAGAATTTGAATTCTAATATAACTGAATCTTATCTAGCTTAACACTAGAGTTTGAATAGAAGTTGATTTCCTAGGTAGTATCCTTAATAATATATATATATATATATATATACACACATTCATGCCTTTATATTTTCACAAGGAAATCTCTGAACCCAGATGGAAATTTCCGTGATGTATGCTTTGCAAATGAAACACAATGAACCAGGTCCATTTTCATATTTACTCGAATAAGTGGAAATACATATAGCCTGTAAGAGGATAGCTAGATTTTTTTCAAAATGAGAAGGGGACTTCATGCCTCACAAAGCAACAAGTTTTTTCAAGACAAAATTGTTGGAGTGTGTCTTCGTTGGATACATAGAAGAAAGAACATAAACATAAAGGGCAGAGGCGCAGGTGGGGGCGAAAGTTTAGACCAATGTTATTGCCTGAACTCGGTAATCTGCTGTTCCTTTTGGAAAATGCAAGATCTTCACCAGAGAGTCAGTGATAAGCAGTTTAGACCAATTAATGAATCAATTAATGAATGAATGAAAAGGAAAGCGCAAATGTACCTCGGCGAACCTCTCAATTGCACCAAACTCTCCAATTAAGTTTCAAAAATAAAAATTACGATTACAGGCACATATTCTTTTTGAAAATTACAAAGATACATTTTAACAGCCTACTCGGGTTTCACTCATTTCTAGAATGGCATTGCGGTGTATACACAACAATCGGGTAGGGAATTCTCAAACGTTGCACAGTGTTCAAAGCGAATCCGAAAATACTGAGGAGAAATTCTATGAAATTCAAGCGAATCATAAACATAAGCAACGGAAATAGTAGAGGGAAGAAAATTTCGGTCAATCGGGTTGTTAGTGAAGTAAAATTCAGTCAAAGTGGAAGTCAAAAGAGAGAGAATTTAGGGTTGAGAGAGAGAGAGAGAGAGAGACATGCCTTCCATCACGATTCGCTTTAGAGTTTCTTCCGCAACCTCGGATCTTTCAGCTCCGAAAAAACGCCCGGCTGTCTGTCAATGGCTCTGTTTTCTCTCTCTTTCAAACGTCGTCTGTCTGTCGTCGTTTGTACTTTGTGCTCCACTTCAATAAGATGACTCATGTCCTTCTACTTTCTTTATTACCTGCAACGGTTTAATGCGAGATACTGCCGTTCTTTTGCCTTTACTTCTCGGCTCTCGCGACTTTTTTGCGGAATTTCATTGAGAAAAGTACATGTATCTCTCGAATTACCAATTTATTATTTTTTTTTGTTTTATTTTTTGAAGGGACCAATTTATTATTGTTAATATCACTAAAACTATTATGACATTTTTAGAAGTAATTAACTACTCAAAATACACAATTTTTTTATTTTAATTATCATTTTTTTCAATACAAACTCTAATTAATTATTTATTTCACTCTTTATTTTTTAAAATATTATTTTTCAATGAATTTTTTATTGTTTTTTAAAACTCCAATCGCTTCCCCCCCCCCCCCCCCCCCCCTCTCTTGTCACCAACCCGGTCATCAAGTCTCTCCTAAATCCTCAAATGGAAACCTATATAGAATAAGAAGTGATTGGTATACAACTGTTGTGCAATTGTTGTACAATTTTTTAGAGACATGGAATGGGACCCATGTGGTGGGTCCCACCACCAGGGGCGGAACTAGGTGAATGGGTGGGGGGACGAATGTCCCCCTCAAAAGTTTTGAAATTTATTTTAAAATATGTAAATTTATAAATTTGTCGCCCCAAAATATTTTTTTTGCCCCCCCTATAAATTTTTCTTTATATTTTGACACCTCTTTCATTTAAAAGACCAAAAATATCCCTTGCTTTTACCATTCTCTTCTAACCAAATACCCAAACTTGGTTTCTTTATTTTTTTTCTTGACACTTGAGCTTACGTAACAATCACAAGCCTGCTACCTACACGTTTGCAATTTAAGGACCAGCAAAGTGTGGCTCATTCCTCATGATGTCATATGTTCTACCGTTCCCTTTTCTCTATTCTTTTCTCTCCTACTCTCTCAATTCTAGCTTTGGTTCAGAGTCTCAAATACATGCAGAGATGGTAGCAGACAGGCAGAGGTGGTGGCGGTGATTTTCTTCCTGGTTTTCTTCTAGGCGGTGCTGTATTTGGAACTCTAGCTTATTTTTTGTTGCTTAGGTGATTGGATATCCTACTTTTATTTTTAATGAATATCGAGGCAATGTATGAACCATAACTTTGATAAGTAATGCAGAGATGGTACTAGACTAGCAGAGGTGGTGGCGGTGATTTTCTTGTTGGTTTTCTTCTAGGCAGTTTTGTATTTCGAACTTTAGCTTATGTTTTTGCTCCTCAAGTGATTGGATATCCTACTTTTATTTTTAATTTTTAGGTATTAGAACAATTTTCTTTTTATTCTATGGCAGTATGCCACCATCTTGTTCTTGTAAGGCCAACTGGCATTGTGCCAACATTAATTATAATAATTAGAAATTTAGAATATTAGGTACTTAAGCTTCTCCATAAATGTTACTTCTTTCTTTTACTTATAGCTATACGAATTATGGATCATGTGCTTTCTAAATTTTAAGAGTAGTCATTTTCTATGGACATGTGCTTTATCAGTTTCTCTTTTATATATTTGGTCAAATATGTTTTGACTTTTAAATGGGTTTATCATTTAGACTTTGGACCGTTGCATTATTGTTATGACTTGACTCTCATCATTGTTGTTGTTGGGGGTTTCGGGGGATCTTGCTAAGAGAAAAAGTCTACACTCAAAGATACTCTTTTTCTTGGACTCTATAAATTATGCTTAGTTTATTTTACTCATAGTTTATACTATTGTGTTTTTGTGATATCATAAAAATTTAAAATTATAATTTCAAATCGAATGGGAAAAACTACAAACACATGCATAGAGAAAAACTACATGTATCTATGTGCTTATGTACTTATGTATTTATATAAGTTCGTCCCCCCTTACCAAAAATTCTGGTCCCGCCCCTGCCCACCACATGGGTCCCACGTGGGACCCATCCCATGTCTCTAAACTCCTGCACAACTGTTGTGTAGGAGTCTTTTTCCATATAGAGTAATCAAAATGAAATAGCCAACAAATTGGTCAACCCATAAAACACAATACTGAAATCCCCCTTTAAAAATCAATTCAATTCAATTCCAAATTCAACAATAAAGAATCACTACACCCAAAATAATCAAAATCCCTAATCAATGTAAGAACTAATTATTATTGAAAGAAAGATAAAGGAAATAGAGGAAACACAAATTTTAGGTGGTTCGGCCTATGGCCTACATTCACATGTCAAGCCTTTTGTTGACTACATCTTTCCTTGATTTATTTGATTGTATACAAAACTCTATTTATAGAGAAATAGTCTGAACGTTACAAATCTCTTCTACTTCTACATTAACAACAATAAATCTAATTTATCATCTTGTAACTCTTGTCTCTTGAGTTCTTGTAACTTTTGTCTCTTGAATTCTTGTAACTCTTGTCTCAATACGCCCCCGCAAACCCAATAGTAGACCACGGACGTTGAGGTTTGATCTTGAACACCAAAGAGCTAGAGAAAAAAAAAATGGTTGCTATGACCTGAATTGGAACATCGATTTCTATAACCGGAACTTGGACTTCGGCGACTCTGGCTAGGATTTTGACATCGGCAACTTTGGCTGGAAGCAATTACTATGGCCGGAATTGAGCCAACTATGAGCTTGAAACATCTTTGGGCATTTTTTTTTTCAATAAGAGAGAATTGGGTGGTGGTATTTGCTAGTAGAAGAAACAATGGCAGTGCGGCATGTCACCTTGACAATGAGAGAGACTCACGTGGGTGTGTGAAGCGAAATAGCTTGGGCACAGGATGAGAAAACTGAAGGAAAAAAAAAATGGCACACGATGAATATTTGTGGGCTTTTTGATTTTGGTTATGATTGAAGATGCAAAAGGATGAGTGAACCAAAAGAAAAGAAAAGAATTGGCATATGATCAAATACTGGCGTTAGCCTATAGCTTTGATACTATGCAAGAACACAAAGCTTTGATACATGTAAGAACACATAATCTAGCAAATATACGAGAATAAGAAAGATGGACAGAGAATTAAGGTGGTTCGGCCTATGGCCTACATCCACATGTCAAAGCATTTTCTTTGGCCACATCTTTCCTTAATATATTTGATTGTATGCAAGACTCTATTTATAGAGAAATAGTCTGAACGTTACAAATCTCTTCTACTTCTACATTAACAACAATAAATCTAATTTATCATCTTGTAACTCTTGTCTCTTAAGTTCTTGTAACTCTTGTCTCAATAATCAAAACACCTAAGCTGTAACGTCCCACTTTTACAAAAAGTGTAAGTGAAAGTTTTTTCGACTTCCACGTGACATTACGACATCATTAGAATTATAATATGGTAGCGGAAATATATACATAATTATCTAGCAAACTTGGAAATGAATAACACATCAAAGTTTCTAACTAAAATACCTCAAAATAGATAGATAAAGTGTAACTAAATAATTACACATAAAGATAGTACATGTATCATATGTAGCACATATAATTTACAAACTAAAATAACTAGAATATTATTATTACACGCCAACAGAAATATAAAATCGTTCTAAAAATAATATAATATTGGACTAAAACATAATAGTCCACAAAATGAGAGGCAAGCTAGCCTCAAACACTGCCATCAGAATCCACTTAAGAGTTTGGGGGTAACGACCCGCACTTTTACAAAAAGGCGTAAGTGAAAATTTCGATTTTCACGTGTCATTATGATATCAACAATGACGTCATCAAAGTATAAATTGAGAGCATAATACATTTTTCTTTCACAATAACACATCAGAGCTGACTAAATAACCTCAATATATAAAATAATAACCATTTGTTCTGATATAATAAAATACATCTAAATAACAACATAAGTATCACATGCGACACAAACATTACATAACCATTGTATATAACATCTACATACTAAAGGTCTCATCCATAACCTAGCAGCTCCTGCCTTCGTTCCTGCAAAACTCGCATGTGATTGTGGTTAACACCACAATCCCATACTGTGGTCGAGTGAGTCAACGGTCCTCAATCACATAGTAACACACTGATTTATATAACCATATACAATGCATCCAAATGATGACAATTATATCCACATACATATAATCACATTCACATATAATCATGCTACACATTCACATAATCATATCCACATATTATCATGCTGGTTCATCTACTTTACCTCTTTAGTACTCATAGCCACATCTCTTCTTAACACATTATTAGCGCTATCTTCTCCGCTAATTTAACACATTATTAGCGCTATCTTCTCCGCTAATTTAACACATTATTAGCGCTATCTTCTCCGCTAATTTAACACATTATTAGCGCTATCTTCTCCACTAATTTAACACATTATTAGCGCTATTTTCTCCGCTAATTTAACATGCCATTAGTCAACCACATACCTCATTCTTCTATTACTGTTTTTCTCTATTATTCCTTCAACCTTTGGTTCATTCGTCGGTCTTATCAGTGTATTGATATTTTGGTACCTAACTTTCCTTTATCCGTTGGTCTCCTCAATTCACTAACGCCTTGGTACCCAAACCTCCAGTCTTTTTTATCAAGACTAATATCACACCACAGTATAATCATGCAAGCGGCATCACATCCATAATCTCAACCAAAACATGTTACACATATTAAATGCCAAACATCAATTAGCATATAATCGAATAAAACAGAGATCACTACATTGCTAAAGACTAAACCACACTTATCACCCTTAGTGAGTAAGAAATACTCATAGTTCTTTCCTGCTACAAAGATTGATCCATAGATATAATCACTGCAATATACATTGTTAGTATTTTATGTTGGCAATATTCTGGATGACAAAAACACTTTATGTAAAGGTTGCATTTTAAACAGGTTTATCGGTTTTTATTCAAAGTCTTCAAGTTATATGGACAATGTTCATTTCAAGTTATGTGACTGGTCACAAAATTCTAGAAGATGTCCATGAAGACTCCATCCATTTTCCAAGTCAGACCAACCAGTTCCTGTGCAACCGTCCGGACAGACCTTTGAAGGCATCCGAACACCCCTCAGTGTCTAAAAGTTTCAGTGTTGAAGACGTTCGGACGTCAGAGCAACACTGTCGGGACTCTAGGTCAAGCTTCTCCAATTTCTACACGGAGTTGGATTTCAGTCGACATTATTTATGAAGTTTGTGCAAGATGTTAGGACGGAGTGGCAATACGTCCGGATGCTACCCAGCGTTCCAGAATATTCTAAGTTTCCTTTACGAACGTGGAAATGAGTGACAGTGAAGACCGTTCAGATGCTCGGCCAAGCCGTCCGATCGTGGTCCTATTATGGGAAAAATCGAGCTGTTTTGGAAATGCAGTCGTAGAAGACCATCCGGACAAGGCTAACTTCCGTCAGGACACTTCAAAGCCAAAGTCCGAATTTGTCTAGAATTAGGTTTTCTGAAGCCTATAAATAGATGGCTCTAAGCTTGTTATTTGTAAGAATTCAGTATAGAATTCCATAGTGCTTAGAGAGGGTGTTTAGGGAGAATTGAAGATCCATTAGCTCTCTAGCCGTTGCTGGTGTGTGCTTAACAGCTCTTGTAAAGTCTATTTTAGGGGTCAAACCTAAGGTAAAGGATTCCATCAAAGACCCCTTCAAGTAGGAGACTTGGTTGTGAAACGTTCACGATGGGCTTTGTGTTATAGTTAAATGTATGACTACTGCAATAGGTTTTGTGAGTACGAGTACTTTGTAACTTGCTTTGTCTTTATATAGTGGATTTCCTGGGTTTGGCTGCCCCGGAGTAATTTTTCTCTTCATAGAGTTTCCACTTCGTCAACAAATATTTTGTCTATTTTATTTTCCGTATTTAAGATATTTTGTTGCACACGAACACACACTTGGTATTTAGAAGTCAAATATTTATTTATTTTCATACATATATAATACAAGCAAATAGTGAATCAGTACAATTCACTAAACATAGATTTTAACCCTATACTCATTTCTGATTTCTTAATCCTATTATTGTTTCAATATAGTAACAGCATATAAAATCCTTCAATCATAATGCCATATATTTCATGTGGACATTATAACTGCATTCATTATTAAATTATCAAAATACCCTTTTAAAAATACCAATTTTAACATCACATAATCAACACATAGTTAACACTACACAACCCTAAATCAACAAATCTACAATATCCGCACATCACAGTCCATTCGGCCAACTACCACAATTCTAAGATTCTCAACTATTTACAACAATAAAGTTTATTTTTAAAACCCAAATCACCCAACTTTTCACACTACCCAAATATTTGGTTAATTAGACTTCAAACGCTCAACCAACAACAGGGGATTAAACTCTACTTTGAAAACCTTATTTTAAAAACATAGCTTACATCATCAAATGATAAGAATCTTATCTAAAATATCTAAAATTTCTTTTTAGGATATTTTGTAAAATATCTCAAAACATCTTCTGAAACATTTTGTAACACCATTAAAAACAATATCCCATTCCTTTCTTAATCTGTTTTACTATCCTTAAAATGTTCTTTCCTTTTCTTATCTTGTTCTACCACTTATGACATAAAAACCAACTTAAGGGCTTTAGAAACTTACCTCCAAATATCTCTAGGATATCTTGTGAAATACACAACACTCCCACACACTAGATCCAGCCAAAGAATGTGATAGGGAGGATCCTATTTCATGTTTTCCTTCCTTTCTTCAACCCCACCGAGCACACAAACACATAAGAGAGAAAAGACGGAATTAGGAAGAGATTTGAACAACCAAAAGCACAAAGAGAGGAAGATTGATCCTTCCCATACAAACCAAGAGGGAGAAGGAATGAACTTCTTCTTGTGGTTAAACAAGAATAATAAAACCAAAAAGAGAAGAGTAAAAGAACTCACCAACTTCTGACCCGTGAGAGAGAAGAAGAACTTCTTCTTCTTTGATGCAATTCCAATTAAAGAGGACTAGAGGAAAAGCTAGAGAGCATCTTCCTTTCTCTTGATGCAACCAAACCAAAAGAGAAGAAGAGAGAGTTGCAGAAATGAGAGAGAAGCCAAGAGAAACCAAAGGAAAAGAAGAAATGTACGCATGAATGAAGGGTGCTCCTTTTACACTAAATTGGATGGTCAAGATCTCATGGATCAAAACTGATCCAAGGGCTGTAAATCAACCTTGGAGAACAAGTTGATAGTGGATAAGCTATTTTGGTGAGTCATCAATCAATAGTAAGAGGAAGAGAAGAGAAATGTTAAAGAAGGGTTGAACCTTGCTGACTCATCTTATCTCAAGAAATAATCATCATTGTTTTGATAACATCTCATCTTATCTTCAAGGAATATCAATGATTACACTATGACTCATCACAAGAAAAGATAAGGGAAGATAAAAGGAAGTGAGTTATGTGCATAGAAGATGGCTTCACTTAGCATATGTGACTCACCCATCAAAAAGAAATTTTAATCATAGCTAAGAGTGACTCATCTCTTATCCAAAAGGAATAATAATCATTACTCATAAAATATTCTTTACCTCTATCTAACTAAATCAAATAGTTTTCTAACCAAATCCTTTGTGATTAAGTTTTAATGACTAAGATTGATCAATGGCTATAGAAATGTGGAGCTGAACTATGAATCATCAAATGAAATGATGATTATATTTGATAAATATTAAAATACAAGTGTTCAGATGAGAATTTGATATATCCAAAAAGTTGCTCAATTGACTTTGAAGATTAATTAACACTGTGAGGAAATCGCTCGATCGATTAATGTCCATTAATATAAAATCGCTCGATCGATTATTATGTCAATCGATTGATTCTAGCTTTTATTAAATCGTTCGATTCCTTCATTGCACGATCGATTTTTGGAACACTATATAATTGCTCGATCGATTCTAATATCGATCGATCGATTTAGACTTAGTTTAATTTCTAATCCGCTTTAACACCGATACACCTATACATATATTTCCAATAAATATTTAATCTCTTAAATATTTATACCTAGATAGATGGATATTTATTTCATAAATATTTGTATATATATTATTCTTATTATTAGGCCTTAAATTATATTTTAAGATATTAAATTCAATATCTTAAAATACGGGGTGTTACACTCGGGAATCCTGAAGTTCTTCCTCCTCATATCCTGTATTAATATATAATATAAAGAAAAACAATAATACAAAAATACCTAAGTGAGTCCGTTGTTTAATAAATGCAACACAATGTAATATGGCTTCATAATCATATGTATACACAATATATAGTCTACGGTCGCGAATCATAGACATAAATTGAATATAAACATAACCATAAAGTAATAATATGACAATATTGTATGCGAAGTTTTAAGCATTATCTTTTTCCACTTCTCTGTTGGCCTAGTCACGATTAGCGTCTTATTTGAAGCCTAAGACTTCCCTCACATTTAGCTTTTAATTATATTGTTTGAGAGTCTAGGCTCTTGGAAACCTGGGTCTTCCCTGGCGATCTAGATCTGTCAATTTTGTATTTATTATTTTCTTCTCAAGCATTTCCTCATTCACTGCACCTAGGCAACCGGTGAAGCCTCAAGTACCCACTAGTATCTAGATTCCCAGTTTGTTATTATACATATTATTAAAATAATAAAATATGTTAAGTCACATGCGCAAACAAATAAATAAAGCAATAATCACAATTTTATAGGAAAAATCCACCAGCATCATTCTCAGTAAGTATAAAGATGTTTATAGTTTCTGCGTCAAAAGATGTCCACAGAAATATTGGCTGCATAATTATATACGTACTATAATAAATTAGCATAAGATGCTAAGAGAATATTTATTATTATTATTGCTACTACTAATCATTATCTATTTAGATATCACAACAACTATATATTTAAGTATAACTGTTATGTATCAAATATTACCATGTCTTAATATTCGTTTATTTCATATAAATAAAATAACTCAATTGACGTTAATCATATTTCTAAATAGAAATGGACGGTACAACAACATAAATATTGATATTTTGTATTTTCAATTCAGACAAAATATCGCCATTATTATATTTAAATGCCTAATAACATTTTAAAATAATTGGGCAGCACAACGGCACTTTTGGAAATATTTTCATTTTCCTTATTATAAGTTGACCAAATATTAATTACCGCTCAAATAATATTCAGAATATAAACATATAAATTTTGGTTTGGCTAAACATATATATATTGAAAATTAAATTGACTCCTAATTTACCGTGTGCGTGTGCAACATGTAACAAAATATCTAAAGTGCGAAATTAAAAGAGACAGATATTTTGTTAACGAAGTGAAAACTCAATTAAGAGAAAAACCACTCCGGGGCAACCAAATACAGGAAATCCACTATTAGAAGACAAAGCTAGTACAAAGACAGTAACACTCACATACCCGATGCAGCGATCGTATCTTACACTTTGACACATAACCCAACGTAAACGCCTCCCAACCAAGTCTCTTACTTGAAGGGGTCTTCTATAGATTCCTTTACCTTAGGGCTTCTCTCTAAGATATATTTCAATCACGAGCACAGCAACAACACAACAGCAAAAGCTTGAGAGCTAGCGAATCTTCACAATTTCTCCATAAACACCTTCCCTAAGCTATAAAGAATTCAATACAGAATTCTATAAAGAATACATGCCTAGAAGCCTCTATTTATAGGCTTAAAAGACCTAAATAGAGCCTGTGTTTGATTTCTCTAGGCGACTTCCGAACGGAAGCATTGAGCATCCAGACGGTCTTTTGTGCAATCGGCTTTCCATAACATGCTGCACGCGTTTTCATATTAAGGTCGCGTCCGGACTGTGTTGCAACTCTACTGCATGTAACTTCCATAATAAGACCACGTGCGGACGGTCTTGCCCTGACGTCCAGACGGTTGCAATTCTTCTCCACGTCTTGCCTTATTAAGGATCGCGCCCGAACAGTGTTGCCCTTTCGTCTGGACGGATGCAGCTGTCTTCCCATATACGTGTCTGAGAAGGAAAACCTAATTCTTCTTGAACCCTGAAGTGCATTCGGAGGTGTTGCCATAACGTCCGGATGGATGTACGTTGGAGCATTGAGAATCTTCTAGACACTGATGGACGTCCTAACACCAAACTGGGCCGTTCGGACAGAAACTTAGGATCCGACTTCTCTGAGTTAGAATCTGCACAGAATCTTCTTTGAACATCTTGAAGCACTTTTTTGAAATGAAGACTTTGAATATATGACATCCCTGAATAAAACAGCAACTTTACAAGATAGTGATTTTGTCAAACAGAATGCAACCAACACAAACTAAAAAACTCCTCCTTTGGCCATTCTGGGACAAAAATCACTTGATCAGTTTAAAAATATATTTCCGGTCCAAAAAAATAAAAATACTCCCCCTTTTTATCTCAAAAGGACAAAGGGTAAACAGAATAGAAAAATCAGCTATAAAATACTCCCCTTTAATGTCTCAACAGGACAATGGTAAATAGAGTAAATAAAATCCAGAGTTATTAAAGTTTACAAATATCCAAAACAGGAAAACAATAAAAATTGTCTCAAAATAAACCAACAAAAACACCAAAAAATGAGGAAACAATCACTCAATCCTCATCATCATGAGAAGGATGATGGTACTGGAGACAGTCCTGGATATCTAGCTGGCACTGCTCAACTCTAGTACTAATAGAGCTAACCTTTCACTGAATAAAGCTGACATCCCTCTGAAGAGAGCTCAATGCAACCATAACCTAAGCAAATCCAGCGTCATACTATGGAGGCAGAGGAGCAGTCTGAGAAATGAAGCTCCGGTAGGTAGCTCAAACTGAACTGAAGGAGGCTGAGGAGCTTCATCTTGACCTTCATGCCGCAGCTGGGCATTAGACTTCACGAGAGTCTGACTGCCAAGGGGGTCCTATACTCTCATCTTGGGCTCTGTAGAAATGTTTGTCACAACCTGGAGACAGAACTTCATGACCAAGCACTCAAATGGAAGCCCTGTAGAGTGGTCATCTCTCATCTTCAGCATACGGTTGAGGATGTGCTTGCACAAGCAGAAAGGCATCCTCATACATAAGGCATAAAGAAATTGGGCCATCTTGTGAATGAGCTCACTCCTACGAGCTGTGGGCCATAGATTGTGCAAAACAATCTTTACAAGTAGTTGGTGTGGGGGAGAGAAGGCACCAATCTTGATGTGAGCATGAGTGTGCTCGTCACCCTGTGGATGAGCACCAAAGAAATCTCGAAGCTGCTCGATGCTCGGAGGCTCTAAAATCTCCGTAAAAGGATTTGCATAAATAGGCAGTACTAGGACACCAAAGATGGTTGATGAGTGCCAAATATTGTATAATTAGACCCCTTAATTTGCAATTGTTAAATATTTAGTTTTGTTATTTTCCAATATTTTTGGTTAGTTTTGGTGTTTTAGTAATTTGCAGGTCATTAAAGGAAAATAGTAGTTTTAATGTGAAATTGCAGAAAAGCGGGAAAAGAAATCTTTAGAGCCCATGCAAGCACAACACTAGAAGCAAAATTTTTATTCAAGATAGGCGCCCGAGCGCCACATGAGTGTGATCGAGCTCTTAGGCGCTCGAGCGCCACTTTAGTGCGATCGAGCGCACTCGGGCATTAGAACCCAGCTCCGATTTTTCTTCTCTGATTTTGGCATATAACTTCAAGGGCAGAAGCATAATTTCTGTTCCTTTTGTAACCTTAGGGCTTATTTATTTTAGTTCTTTTCTCTTGAAAGTGAAGAGAAGCTGTGCATGTCTTGTAACCATGAGGGTAGAGGTGACATTTTCAAATTTTTTAAAAACTTTAGCATTCTTTTCTCCTATTAGGGTTTTGAGGGGTAGAGGCGCCATTTTGAAAATACGGGGTTTAATCTAATATTTTGCTATAAAAACCCCATGATAGGCACCACTTTTTCATTCAGAACATTGTATATACACGTCATTTTTCAAGAGCATGTTTTTAGCTCTTTTCTTTCTTTTGTAATTTAGTTTAATTTCTGTTTTTCTATCTTCTCCATTTCTTTAGTTTCTTTTATTTTTATGTTTTCATTACAAGTTTGTTCGGTGTTTTTTTTATCATGTTTAGCTCAATTCCCAACTAAGGTTAAGGATGAAGCCTCACCATTGATTAGCAACAACATTTTCATGTAAGTTTATACTATCCGATTTTATGTGATTTTTATTTCTAATTGTTTTACTTCTAGTTAATTATTGAGATGATTCCTAAATATCTATTGTTATTTTCGGATACATGTGATGATTTATGATAGCTTCATTTAATTGATTGCTTGAGTTTTTATTTATCAAAACGTTGGATATTCATTGTGTTTTGTTCTACGGATACATTTGATGATTTGGTTTAATCTAGATATCTTTTGTGATCTGTGTAAAGAACGGATTCATTGAATGATTTAATTAATTTTTGAAGCAAAGCAGAACATATCTAAAATTTGTATGGTGAGAACTTCGGATATGTATTAATGAACATGAGAATATGTTGCTATGATTTGGCGGGTGTGGATTCTAAAACCTTAGTACTTTTTCTTTTGTTTTACTTTATTTTATTTTATTTTTCTTTTATTCATAAAAACCCCAAAAATTGGAACTAGGTTAAATTAAGATTAGTTTAAATAGATATTAATTTTCGTAATACAATTCCTTGTGAATTCGACCTCGTACTTGCACACACACTATATTGCAAACGATTTGTCCGCTTGCGAGTACTTTTAAAACCACAACAAGTTTTTGGCGCCGTTGCCAGGGAATTGTTTTGTTTGTGAAAATTGATTTTTGTTTAAATTGATTTTATTTTTCTACTAGTTTAGGTAGATTTGTGTTTTATTTTTTTTCTTCTTGCAATTTTTGTTTATTTTCTTGTTTATTTGTTTTTTGCTATATTGTCTAACTAAAAAAAAAAAGGAGTTTCTGTCATTGTTTTGCAGCTTTGGTGAGATAATCCATGGAATTGTGCTCGAGCACACCAACGCAAAGGGCACCACCTGTGGCAGATCAGCAGCTGAAACTTTGCCAAAAATTTATTTTTGGTCCATTTTGTGAGTTTTTAATTTTTTGTGTATTTGTTTGTGCTTCTATATTAATTTTTATTTTTATTTTTGATTTTATATTATTTATTTTTGGTTATTTTAACTTGTAAAAAAAAATAAAAAAATTGCTAGTGTGGGCTTACGACACTATCCAAGAATGCAATGTCTGGAAAAGTTCTGGCTAGGAAAGTCTTGGAATTTAAGAGTGTCCTTGTGACCCCCGTTACTTTCCTAGAAACTAACATGGCTGCACCTTGGATAATTCTGTTTACCCCACTTGCATTTTCTTTTTAGTTAAATTATATATATATATATATTGGTCCAGTTTGTGGGATATCTGCATGTTAAAGAGTGAGAGTGAAGCATGGAATTTCAGTTTGATGATTTTAAAATTTTTTTTGCATAGCATGTTTCGCCTAGTGGAAGCTCACCCCTTCCTACCAACTACACTTCTAATTTCTACCCACATGGACCATGTTCATATTGCTCTAATCCTTATCATAGTTCTAGTAATTGTCCATCTTGAGGACAATTCTCTAATTTTTCACACGAGCAAATAAACATCAATTTCTCTAGCCCAGGGTTCGAATCAAATTCAAATTTTTACAACTCGGATTGGAGCAACCATCTTTTTGATTTCTCGTGGCAAGCTCAAGCCACGGAAAATTATGCTCCCCAATGCCATGAACAACACCATCCTAAATATTCACAGTTCAATAGCCAATCTTCCCATCATTCATCCTACAATCAACCGGTACCACAATCCACTCTTGAAGATACTCTCAAGGCCTTCATGCAGATCACAGGTAAGGCGATTGCCAAGCTGGAAGGACAGTTCGATTATTTGGTTGCTAAGTTAAACAGAATGGAGGAAGAAGAGCTTCAGAGTCAGCTGATGGCTAAAGGGCATTATATGATTGATGAGGATGAGGATGAGTCCAGCAATCCTCATCATAAGCATGCTCAAGCCACCACCACACTGGAGAGTGAAGACGTTGTTAAGGAGATTGTTAATGAGCCAAGTCTAGAAGATCCTTTAGAAGAGAGTTGGACTCAATTCGAATTTGATCTGGATCTTGACATGCTATGTGAGCAAGCTGAGGCCTTATTGGATTCCACTCCTGAGATACGACCTAAGAATTGGGAAACCATAGAGATATCATTCCCTTCTTCATCAGCAGCTGAGGAGGAAGAGAAAGAGGAGCACTTGGAGTCTGTTAAGCACCTGGAGCAAATTGAGCCCCCACCAGCTCCAAATTTGTCCAATGACAAGGAAGTGAGTACTGAAACTCCTCCCTTCATCATTGTCCCTCTTGAGACACATCATGAACCCCAAGCTTCAGTTCTTCAATGTCTCAAAGAGCCATTTTATGCCCGAATTCTCAAGGATCTCTACACACAAGGTCACAATTCTAGGAATCATCTTCCTAAGGATATCCTTCGAAGTAAGCAAGTAGGCTACCTGAGAGGGAAAAACATTCTGCCAGAGGGCCATCAGATTCTAAAGAAGAAAGGGTGGAAGGGATTAGTTGGGCATCCCAATGATTGGGGAAAGTCCGGTAACTTTTCTTTTACATTTTATTTTCCACACATTTTCTTTTAGTCGTTTTTCATTTCATTTGCGTCCTTTTCGTTGTTGCATTTGCTAAATGCAATCGTCTTTCCCATGACAGTGGACTTATGTTTCATGCTTTAATTTTTGTTTTTCATTTTGTTTTGCTAAGGGACTAGCAAAATATAAGTTTGGGAGTAGTTGATGAGTGCCAAATATTGTGTAATTAGACCCCTTAATTTGCAATTGTTAAATCTTTAGTTTTGTTATTTTCTAATATTTTTGGTTAGTTTTGGTGTTTTAGCAATTTGCAGGTCATTAAAGGAAAATAGTAGTTTTTATGTGGAATTGCAGAAAAGCGGGAAAATAAGTCTTTAGAGCCCATGCAAGCACGTCACTAGAAGCAAAATTGTTATTCAAGATAGGCACTCGAGCTCCACTTGAGTGCGATCAAGCTCTTAGGTGCTCGAGTGCCACTTTAGTGCGATCGAGTGCACTCGGGCATCAGAACCTAGCTCCAATTTCTCTTCTACGATTTTGGCTTATAACTTCAAGGGCAGAAGCGTAATTTTTGTTCCTTTTGTAACTATAGGACTTATTTATTTTTGTTCTTTTCTCTTGAAAATGAAAAGAAGCTGTGCACTTCTTGTAACCATAAGGGTAGAGGCGTCATTTTCAGATTTTTTAAAAACCCTAGCATTCTTTTCTCCTATTAGGGTTTTGAGGGCTAGAGGCACCATTTTGAAAATACAGGGTTTAACCTAATGTTTTGCTATAAAAACCCCATGATAGGCACCACTTTTTCATTCAGAACATTGTATATACACATCATTTTTCAAGAGCATGTTTTTAGCTCTTTTCTTTTCTTTTGTAATTTAGTTTAATTTCTTTCTGTCTATCTTCTCCATTTCTTTAGTTTCTTTTATTTTTATGTTTTCATTACAAGTTTGTTCAGTGTTTTTTTATCATGTGTAGCTAAATTCTAAAATAAGGTTGGGGATGAAGTCTCACCATTGATTAGCAAAAACATTTTCATGTAAGTTTATACTATCTGATTTTATGCGTTTTTTTATTTCTAATTCTTTTACTTCTAGTTAATTATTGAGATGATTCCTAGATATCTATTGTGATTTCCGGATACATGTGATGATTTAGGATAGTTTCATTTAATTGATCGCTTGAGTTTTTATTTATCAAAACATTGGATATTCATTGTGTTTTGTTATATGGATAAATTTGATGATTTGGTCTAAACTATATATCTTTTGTGACTTGTGCAAAGAACGGATTCATTAAATGATTTAATTAATTTTTGAAGCAAAGTAGAACATATATAAGATTTGTATGGTGAGAACTTCGGATATGTATTGATGAAGATGAGAATATATTGTTATGATTTGGTGGGTGTGGATTCTAAAACCTTAGTACATTTTCTTTTGTTTTAGTTTATTTTATTTTATTCATAAAAACTCCAAAAATTGGAACTGAGTTAAAATAAGATTAGTTTAAATAGAGATTAATTTTCGCAATACAATTTCTTGTAGACTCGACCTCGCACTTGCACACACACTGTATTTCAAAAGATTCATGTGTTTGCGAGTACTTTTAAAACTCAAGAAATAAATCTAAACAGAGTGTACCAAGCTCTGATACCAATTGAAAATTAAATTGACTCCTAATTTGCTGTGTGCGTGTGCAACGTGTAACAAAATATGAAAAGTACGGAATTAAAAGAAACAGATATTTTGTTAACGAAGTGGAAACTCAATTAAGAGAAAAACCACTCTGGGGTAGCCAAACCCAGGAAATCCACTATCAGAAGACAAAGCTAGTAACACTCACATACCCGATGTAGCGATCGTATCTTTCCCCTCTTACACGTAACTTAACATGAATGCCTTCCAACCAAGTCTCCTACTTGAAGGGGTCTTCAATGGATTCCTTTACCTTAGGGCTCCTCCCTAAGATAGACTTCAATCACGAGCACAGCAACAACACAACGGCAAAAGCTTGAGAGTTGAGGGTGATGTGGTCTTTTGTTTACCAAAATATATCAATAATAAATAACCACTCACAATAGGACGAATCCTTGTAGGACAAGGCTATAGAGAGGGTGTCGAACCTCAAGGATTGTGTAGGTGTTGTTATCAAGTTTTTTGAGATTAAATATAACTTAATTTAAAAGATGTTTGATTTGGTTTTTATTTTCTAAAAATAAATACATAAAAGTAAAAGATATAAAAATAAATAGAGTAGGGATGAGAGAAAGAATAGGGGATTGATTTCACTGCTCACCGCATAACAATAGTCAATCATAAATTAACAAGGAAAATTCATACTATGCATAATATAGGGCTCATCTCACTTGAGTAGTCAAGAAATTACCTCTTGAAAAATAAAAGGACTTTTAATTTTAACAAGTGTGTGTGAACAGTGTGCAGCAAAATATTAAATGCGGAAATTAAAGGAGACAAATATTTTGTTAACGAAGTGAAAACTCAATTAAGAGAAAAACCACTCCAGGGCAGCCAAACCCAGGATATCCACTATTTAGAAGACAAAGCTAGATACAAGACAGTAACAGTCACATACACCCGATGCAGTGGTCGTACCTTGATCTCTAACGTGTAACCCAACACGAACGCTTCCCAACCAGGTCTCCTACCTGAAGGGGTCTTCAATGGAATCCTTTACCTTTGGGCCAACCCCTAAGATAGACTTCACGGCTGATCAAATTACACACTTGGCAAAGCTAGAGAGATAGCAGATCTTCAATATCTCCCTAAACACCCTCTCTGAGCTGTAGAGAATTCACCACCGAATTCTATGTTGAAAGCATGCCTCAAGCCTCTTATTTATAGGCTTTGGAAACCCAAAATTGAGTCAAAAACGGAGTCTGAGGTACGTGCGTCCGGACGGGAGCCAGGGCCGTCCAGACGGGCCAAGTTTTTCTTGTCCGGAAAGTAATTCTAGAATTTTCTGCAGGGCCGTCCGGACGGGCAAATCTTTCCGTCCGGACGGAGGCCATCAGGACGCTCAAATTACATAACTTTTTCTTAGCTTTCCAACGACGCCGATTTCGTCCCAATCCAATATTTGAGTAAAGAGTTATTACCAAAATACCCGAGGGTGTTCGGACGGTCAACTGCAACTGCCTTTCCAAAGTAGCACTGAAAGCTTCCATAACAAGGCCATGTCCGGACGGTGTTGCCCTAGCGTCCGGACGGTGTTGCCCTAGCGTCCGGACGGTTGCACTTCGGCTGTACGTAATTACCATAATAAGGCTTGGAGCGTCCGGACCCTGAAGGCTGATGTCCGGACGGTTGAACTGGTGCACGTAATTTCCATATTTGAAGCTTGATCGTCAGGACCATGAAGGCTGACGTTCGGACGGTTGAACTTGGTATGCACATTCTTGCCTTATAGAGGACATCGTCCGGAGGGGATCACACATCGTCCGGACGGTAGCAGCCATCTTCCCATAACTGTGTCTTGAGGCAGAAACCCTAATTCTTGTCAAACACTGAATGGCGTCCAGACAGTATAACCACGTCGTCCGGACGGATGCACTGAAACACTGGGATTTTCTCGAACTCTGAAGAGCGTCCAGACGATTTCCCACTACACCCGGACGGATGGAATCTTGAACTGTTCAAAGCTTTTAGACACTAATGGGCGTCCGAACGGAAAGATCTCATCGTCCGGACGAATGTTGCTGACTGATGAGCGTCCGGACGGAATACCACGTCGTCCGGACAGCTGACAGGGAACCGAAATAAATCTTTGAAAACTTCACAGAATCTTCTCGAAGAACATAGCTGAAGAGTAGACTCTGGATAAAGCAGCATCCCTGTGAAAGCAGCAACATTACATAAAAGTGATTTTGTCCAACAGAATGCAGCCAACACAAAAACTAACACCTCTAAAGAATAAGTAAAATCCATCTTCCGTTGGTACGGACAGTCCACCTAACCACTAAGATGCGGTACGACCCATCTTCCCTAAGTATGGATTAGCTACGTCTTTAATAAGATACACACAATCAATGGAATAGTATAACCAATCTTCGGTTGGTATGAACTGTCTACCTAAATTACACTAATCTAGGGTGTAGTACAATCCGTCTTCCCTAGGCATGGTCTATCTAACCCTCTTGATCATATGTCAATTAAAACCGTTGTATAACAATGATTCACATAATCACAAAAAATATGAATGATTGAGTTCAATCAATATAAAAGACTTTCTAAGACAAGATAAGAAATTCATAATGATTGAATATAAACATTAAGATCAATTCTCACAGTTATACAACCATCATGCATATAGAAAATACTAAATTAAAATACAATTAAACCATTGTTATTTGGAAAGGGCTACATCAACACCCTGTTACAAATTTAGCCGCTCATCATGATGCTGGGATGGCCTCCTGCCATGTTCTTCTACTCTTTAACTTGTCAAGCCTCCAAGAAGAATTTTCTGTCTAAAGCTAAGCACAAGCATACCTTCTCTTAAAGCTTAAGGGTCTATTTATAGAGACTAGGAGAGGCATAAAAGCTCTAGAAATCCAAGAAAAATCAGAACTTAGTCTCTTAGTCCAAGTAAGAGATTGAAACTTCAATCCAAGTAGGAAAAGGATTCTAAATTTGTCCAAATTTATGGTCTTTTATTGCAGGGTGAGTTTGACATAGTAAACATCTGAATTAGGGAAAAGCTATTTTAGATATATTTATTGATTTTGTATTAGCTTTCCAACGCCACTAATTTCATTACAATCCAATATCTAAGATGAAAGTTATGATCAAAATACTAAGATGTATGCAGAAACCAAATTTGAATCCAATCCGATTTTGACTCTTATTGAAGAAATTCCGATTTAATCATTTCCTTAATTTGAGTAAACTTAACCACATCATATAAGTCTTCTATTATGATTGGTTAAGCTTACCAATATCTTCTAGGTCTTCTCAAAGTGTGCTTTAAGCCTAAAATTAATGAAATTAATTGCGTGTTTATTTAAAACCTGAAAACAATAAAACAACACAAAATCAAATAAATAACAATGTTAAGGAATTAACATATGCAAGTTAAGGGGCTTGAATGTGCAACATTCGACACTTATCAAGCGGATCTTCACAATTTCTCCCTAAACACCCTCTCTAAGCTATAAAGAATTCAATACTGAATTCTGTAAAGAATACATGCCTAGATGCCTCTATTTATAGGTTTAGAAGACCTAAATTGATTCTATCTCTGATTTCTCTAGGCGGCGTCTGGACGGAAGCATGAAGTGTCCAGACAGTCTTCTGTACAACAGGTTTTCCATAACGCACTCCACGCATTTCCATATTAAGGCCGCGTCCGGACCGTGTTGTCCTAACGTCCGGACGGTTACAACTCTGCTGCACGTAACTTCCATAATAAGGACCGCATGCAAACGGTGTTGCCCTGACGTCTGAACGGTTGCAATTCTTCTCCACGTCTTGCCTTATTAAGGATCACGTCTGAACGGTGTTGTCCTGTCATCTGAATGGATGCTGCTGCCTTCCCGTATGTGTGTCTGTGAAAGAAAACCTAATTCTTTTTGAACCCTGAAGTGCTTTCGGACGAGTTGCCATGATGTCCGGATGGATGTACGTTGGAGCACTTAGAATCTTCTAGACACTGAAGGGCGTCCAGATGCAAGACTAAGCTGTCCGGATGGAATATATATATATATCCCCTTTTTTTTAAACACTTTCACACACACTGCTTTAGTACACTCACGTCTTATTAACACACTTATTTACATAATCTCACACACATCTATGCTTTTAACACCCCACACCCAACTGAGATACACGCGTTCTTTTTAACACATGCCCATAACTCTTCTAGAATAATCTTGACTACACTCGGTTTAATTCTTTTGGCTGGATGATAATATATATTGTGTGTGTGTGTGAGTGTGTGCGCACACGCGTGTGTGACTGAAACAAAGAGGCCTTCCTTCTATTCATTTAGAAGAAACGCCGAAACAGAGAGGCAAGGAGAAAAGAGAAAATCATGAGGCAGAGCAAAGAAGTTTACTGTCTTCTTCTAGGCTGGACGTTGGCAGAGAGGGACTATATACCTGCTACATGAAAAGAAACAAAATGAATAAACGAGGTAAGGCTTTCATCTTTTATCTAAGGAGAGACTTAAATCTTCTAGAGATAAAAGATGAAACTTACTTCTAAAGTTTCCCTTTTTGTTCTCTTTGAAAGATCGATCCTCTCATCTTTCTTATATTAGCCTTTCTTTCTTAACAATAGTCGAATAAGGAGAGGTAGTGTGAGTTTAAGATATTTTAACTACAGAGAAAATAAGAAAACAAGAGAAATATGGTGGATTCTGAATTTTTTTTTTTTTTTTTTGCTTCTGTTTTGTTTGAGCTTTGGTTCAGCACTGATTGAGGGAGAAGAGAAGGCAAATGCAGATAGTTTTGAGAGAATGAATTCTGATTCTTTTGCACTGAGGAGTGATCGATGCGTGGGTTCTTATAGATTTTCCAAACGGTTGGATATCTTACAGTACAAACGTGATCGATGGTTGGGTGTTTAGCGAATTTGGAGGGCTGGGTCTTCAACGGTGTTATTAGATCAAGGGCAGGGATGGAGGTACAAGCAGGTGGCAACGGTCCTTGTTAAAAGATCTCAAATCTTTAATAAATCAGTACTAAGTACGCCACTTAAAGTTGATTTCATTTTTAACTAAATTTCTTTCGTTGTTTCTATGTTGATTAAGTTGGGTTGGTTCTTGCAGAATAGTAGCAAGATGAGTTTCAGGGCCATAACGCATGTGGATTGGGCTGGACTCTAATCGTATGATCAAGCATGCTAGAAGAAGTGTTATACTTGGACTGGACCATGTAGAGGCTAAAAATGAATCTAAACATGGGTTTTAATAACCCATGTGTTCTAAAAATTAGTTATATTTTTTTAGGATTATCGATTTAACTTTTGTAATATTTAGGAGCTAACTGTGTGTTTACAGGAACTAAAAATCATCAGTGGTGTTAGTGTTTTATATTGGCAACATTCTGGTTGACAAAAACACTTTATGTAACAGTTGCTTTTTTTAACAGGATTATCGGTTCTATTCAAAGTCTTCAAGTAATATGGAGAGTGTCTCATTTCATGCCATGTGTATGGTCACAAGTTTCTAAGAAGATGTCCATGAAGATTCCATGCAATTTCCAAGTCAGAACGGCTGGTTCCTGTGCAACCATCCGAACGGGCTTTTGAAGGCGTCCGGACGCCCCGCAGTGTCTAAAAGCTTTAGCGTTGAAGAACGTTTGGATGTCAGGGTAACACCGTTCGGACGCTAGGTCAAGTTTCTCCAATTTCTACACGGATTTGGATTTCAGCAGTCGACATTGTTTGGGAAGTTTCTACAAAACGTCTAGATGACGTGGCAACACGTCTGGACGCTGTCCAGCTTTTCAGAATATTTCGAACTTCCGTTTGAACATGGAAAGGAGTTATAGCGAAGACCGTCTAGACGCTCGGCCAAGCCGTCAGGATGTATACCTGTTATGGAAAGATTTGCGCTATTCTGGAAGGCGGTCGCAGAAGATCATCTGGACGCTCGATAGCCAGAGTTCGAATTTGAGCAGATTTAGCATTTCTGTAAGCCTATAAATAGAGGGCTCTAGGCTTATAATTTGTATGAATTCTGTAACGAATTCCATAGTGCTTAGAAAGGGTGTTTAGGGAGAATTGAAGATCCGCTAGCTCTCTAGCCGTTGTCGGTGTGTGTTTAACAGTTCGTATGAAGTCTATCTTAGGGGTCGGCCTTAAGGTAAAGGAATCCATCAAAGACCCCTTCAAGTAGGAGACTTGGTTGGGAAGCATTCACGATGGGCTTCACGTTATAGTTAAAGGTATGACTACTGCAATGGGTTTTGTGAGTACGAGTGCTTTGTAACTTGCTTTGTTTTTGGATAGTGGATTTCCTGGGTTTGGCTGCCCCGGAGTGGTTTTTCTCTTCACAGAGTTTCCACTTCGTCAACAAATATCTTGTCTTCTTTAAATTCTGCATTTAAGATATTTTGTTGCACACAAACACACACTTGGTTCTTTTAGAAGTCAATATTTATTTTCAATTGGTATCAGAGTGAGGTTCACTTGTGTTTGGATTTATTTCCTAAGTGTAATCCATGACTTCTTTTAACATAAATCTTCATGAGTTCTCTGAAGATGATTTTTATGATTTCTCTAAAGATACCTTGTTGATAAGTAAACTCTTTAAGAAATTCAATAAAGAACTCAAGAAGATTAAGCAAGAAAAAGAGTCTTTGATTTTACAATTATCTGAATCACATGTTTTGATTGACTCTTTGAAATTTGAGAATACCATGCTTTTTGATACTATTGATGCACAAGAGAATAAATTAAAAGAATCAGAGGATCTTTTAGAAAAATTCTCTAGTAATAATTTGAAAAGCATGCTTTGTATTCATACAGATATTTCTAACAAGCCTGATTTAATTGTTAATTATTTAAGTACTTCTACTTCACATGCTTCTGATTCTGAATTAGATTCTATTGATATTAAGCCTATAATAGAAGATACAGCTTGTTTAGATAATTCTTGCTTAACTAATCATGTGATGCCTAACTCCAATGAATCAGGAATACAAGGTAAGTTTATTCCTAAGTGTCATAATTGTGGGAAGATTGGTCATATTAGGCCAAATTGTTATTTGTTGAAATCCCACAGGCCTTGGATTAAGCAGGATGCTCTGAGGAAAAGTGAGGTTGAAGATTCTTCCTCATCAAAATATGTCCCTCCATATAGGAGACATATAAAAGGTAAGGGCAATATTGTTTGTAAGAATGCTAACCATATTTCTGCAGAGAAAGTCAAGCAGCATTCCAACAAAAGAAGCTTGCCCACCTGTCATCACTGCAACATCACCGGTCACATCCGACCCAAATGTCCACAGCTCCAAGCTCAGAAGAAGAAGTCTCAGAGGAAGTTGCCTAGTAAGACCACATTAGGTACTCTACCTTTGGCGGGACATCAGGCTCCATGGCATCAGCGACGACAACGGTCTGTTCCGAAGAACACATCAAGGCTCTACAAGAAAAAGCAGCAAAAGCCCTATAGCAACCATGCCTATGAAGGGTTGCTGAGCTTGTTACAAAGGATACTGAGGAGAGGAGAATGGACAATATGAGCAATACCTGATCACATCTACCACAAGTACACCAGGGTTGGGTTAGAAAGGATGAGACCATTCACCCCTTGAGGGGGAGTGGACTCACTTAGTATAGATGCAGTCTCACAATGCCTAGGATTTTGGTTCCTAAATCCTAATGCATACCAGGTATGTTTGTATTGCATTGATTGTCATATCTTGTATATCCTATTTTTGCCTTGCATTCTGTTTGAGGAACCACCTTTTCTATCCCTAGATTTTCTCTTGGTTGCTTTGAGAATTTTCTACAAGTACATTCTAGGGATGACAGAGAAAGCATGTCACTGCTTTTCTGTCTTGGTATAGTCAAACCTCTCCCCCTGAGGTCAGGTTTGCTCTTATCTTACATGCTTGGACTAAACTGTCTTCTTCTCTGTGTAAGCATGTTTTTGTTGTTTTTCTGTTTTTCTTTTAAAGGAGGGGGGGGGGGGGTTGGGAGAAAGTTGTAGATATTTATTCCTATATTTAGCTTTTCAAATATCTTATGTATTTTTACCTGATGTCTCAGTTCTTGGTGCATTACTCTTTTTGCTTTTATATAACTGAGAGTTCTTGTTTGATATCTACAAAGTTTCCCTGCTGCATCTATTTGATAGATAGTTACTTTCCTCATGTGATAAAAATGTGCACTATCCAAGGTTCCCTTAAGGTACATTTTTTCTCTCTGACTTTTAGCTTCTAGAAATTCTAATGAGGGAGATTTTTTTTGCTAAGATGGTCAAATTGACCAACTCACTAGTTGAACCTAGAACCCATAAATTTTGGCATTCTTTTTAGGTTGCAGCACCAAGTGATAAAAAACATTCAAAACTGAATAAATATGGATGTTGTGAAAATTTTAATATACTCGCAAGTGCACGAATCGTTTGCAATATAGCGTTTTGCAAGTGCGAGGTCGATCCCACAGAGAATTGAGTTGCGAAAATTAATCTCTATTCAAACTAATCCTATTTTAACCTACCAAATTTAGGGGTTTTTAATAAAAGAAAACATAAACAAAATTAATGAAAATAAAGGGGTCTAGGGTTTTGGAATCCACACTCACCAAATCACAACAACCTAATATCATGCTCATCACACATATTTTGAGGTTTTCAAATGCAAATCTTAGGTATGTTCTACTTTTGCTTCAAAAATTGTTTAAATCATTCAATGAATCCATTCTTCTACAAATCACAAAAGATATCTAGTTTCAACTAAATCATCAAATGTATCCATAGAATGAAACACAATGAATATCCAACATACATGAAAACCCAAGCCATCATTTTAATGAAACTATATCAAATTATCACTTGTATCCGGAAATCACAAGAGATATCCAATAATAATCTCAAAAATCGGAGTAGAACCATGAGAAATCAAAGCCCATAAACTCAAATAGCATAAACAAGCAATGAAACTCAATTTCTATTCAATGGTGAGGTTTCATCCTCAACCCAAGACGAAATTTTAGTTATACATCACTAAAGAAAACGTAAATGAACAAGAAGAATCAATAAAAACATAAATAAACTTACAAAGGAAGGTGGTTCTAGGTGAAAATCACCCAAGAACCCTAAGCTAGGTCAAAATCGGCCCTTTGGGGCGCCCAGACGGTCTCTGCCGCGGCTCCTCATATTGAGAAAATGAGAAAAAGACGTATTTATAGAGTTAGCTAGGGTTTCTGTCCCGCAAAAATTCGATCGATCGATTTTAAAATCGATCGATCTACTTAAAATTCGATCGATCTACTTTTTCAGCACTTCCGAAAATCCAGCTTTCTATGTATTTTGACTTGAAAATTGTCATTTTTCTCTTATTACCCTGCAAAAACGCAAAAACACTAAAACTAACCAAAACATCAGAAAGTAACAAAGCTAAAGGTTTAACTAATGTAAATTAAGGGGTCCAAATATACACTTTTTGGCACTCATCAAAGGATAAATAAAAAGATCCAATGCTTTTGTGCTATAAATCTGTTCTTGAACTTGTCCCTATAGAAACAATCAGTGACCAAATCATTGCGGAAATAGACGGTCACTAAAGGACGAAGTAAAAGAAAAGTGCTGCAGCTTAGGGGGAGTGTATCAGATGAGGGTGACTAGGCCCTAGTAAAATAAGGTTTGACTTTTGACTGATCTACCATTGATTTTCTCTCTTATTTAGAAAATCTGGTTGCTTTAAGTCATATCAGTGAACTTTATACCTTATTGAGAAAGCTTTCACACACACGCGCATTGCATGAGTTAAGTTTACAATTGAAAATTTTCTATCTGTAGGGAAATTTTTGTACTTATTGACTCTTAACGCTCAATTATATCTTGGTATATTTTTGAAATGCTGTTTAACTGTTTTATCAGTTATTTATACATGCGTGTTCTGAAGCTAACGTTAAGAAAAAAAAATTCTGCATATTTCCCTCCGTTTTTCAGCTTCTAGTGTGAAGCATCTGGACGGACATGTTCTTGCGTCTGGATGCACTCGGCTCTGTCGATCTCTTATTTGACAGCATGCCGTCCGGACGAGTATGTACCACGTTCGGACGCAAGCTTTTTGCTTTCTCTGCCAAACACATACTACTACTTTTTGACTATTCTATCATATTGTGTTGTGTGTGTTTTCTCTCATACTGATCCCGAGATTTTGGCATTCTCTGCACATCTTTTCTCATTCCCAGGTATTTCCTTTGACTTTCCTTATTCTCTTAAGCTTTGGTTCTTTTTAGAATATTGGAATCTTTAATTGATTATGATTTCAGAGATTGTGCATGAATATCTTTTTCTGTCTTTATGCTGGATGGATATTACTAATCTGTGCCTTTTGGATTGCTATATCTACTTTTGTATTTCTTTATACATCCAATTGATAGCCATCATAATACCACATTCTGTTTGAAACTAACAGGATCTGATATTTATTTTCATTTAGTTTCATTGTGGTGTTACTTTTGGATAGATTTCTGTTTAAATATTTTCAGGAATATGTTGTCCAGCGGCTTCCAACATAGTGTCAGACAGAGGGCTCTTTAGAAAACAGACTAGTGTTGAAATCATATGTTCTAGAGATCTCAAATTTTAGATGAGCTCATTCCCCCTGCTCATACAGAGTCTTCGGTAACCTTTTCATCTAGATCTGCACCAGCTAAAGATTCAGTGGTGAATCTTCTTTATCATCTTGCAGACCACTTGTCTAGAGGATTTCTTTTTACGAATGATCAGTTTCGGGCTAGAAGACTCAAGTGACTGAAAATTTTCAGTCTATGGTTTCTTGGCTTCAGGAGCAAGAAGCCGAAGTGGCTCAAATTCAGGAAATGTGATATCTTGAGGTTTTAGTTTTCTCTTATGTTGATTTGAGCTTTTGATGAGACACTTTACTATTATTCTTGTTGTTTTGAATTTTAGTAATTGTGGTTTTCTCTGATACTCTATTTACCCTTTGTCATTTTGAGACAAAAATGGGGAATATTTTATGTTTTGGACGGGGAATGTATTTCCAAACTAGTCAAGTGTTTTTTGTCCCAGAATGGCCAAATGGGGAGTTTGTTAGTATTTTATATTGGCAACATTTTGGTTGACAAAAATACTTTATGTAACGGTTGCTTTTTAACAGGATTATCGGTTCTATTCAGAGTTTTCAAGTAATATGGACAGTGTCTCATTTCAAGTAATATGGTCATAAGTTTCTAAGAAGATGTCCATGAAGATTCCATACAATTTCCAAGTCAAAACAGCTGATTCCTATGCAACCGTCCGGACGGGCCTTTGAAGGCGTTTGGACGCCCCGCAGTGTTTAGAAGCTTCAGTGTTGAAGAATGTCTGGATGTCAGGGTAACACCGTCCGGATACTAGGTCAAGTTTCTCCAATTTCTACACGGAGTTGGATTTCAGTAGTCAATACTGTTTGGGAAGTTTCTACAAAACGTTCGGATGACGTGGCAATACGTCCAGACACTGTCCAGCTTTTCGGAATATTCCGGACTTCCGTTTGAACGAGGAAATGAGTTATAGCGAAGACCATCTGGACGTATACCTATTATGGAAAGATTTTAGATATTTTGGAAGGTGGTCGCAGAAGACCGTCTGGACGAGGCTAACTTCCGTCCTGACGCTCGATAGCCAGAGTTTGAATTTGAGCAAATTTAGGATTTCTGTAAGCCTATAAATAGAGGGCTCTAGGCTTATAATTTGTATGAATTCTGTAACGAATTCCATAGTGCTTAGAGAGGGTGTTTAGGGAGAATCGAAGATCCCTTCAAGTAGGAGATTTGGTTGGGAAGCGTTCACGATGGGCTTTGTGTTATAGTTAAAGGTATGACTACTACAATGAGTTTTGTGAGTACGAGTGCTTTGTAACTTGCTTTGTTTTTGGATAGTAGATTTCTTAGGTTTGGCTGCCTTAGAGTGGTTTTTCTCTTCATAGAGTTTTCACTTCGTCAACAAATATCTTGTCTTCTTTAAATTCCGCATTTAAGATATTTTGTTACACAGAAACACACACTTGGTTTTTTTAGAAGTCAATATTTATTTTCAAATGGTAATTATGATTTTTGCTAAAAATCATTGATAGTTAATATATATATATATATATATATATATATATATATATATATATATATATATTATTTTCCCGAGTGTTATATAAGCAACAACTAGACCTCCAAAAAGGTGAAGGTGAAGGTGAAGGTGAAGCTTGTGTGCAGCTTCAACAGTCCATTCTAGTCAAGACCCCTCTCGGGAAAGCTACGGTATGTGGGTGGAGAGGCCCGAATCAACGCTCCATCGATCTATCCAAGCTCCGGTACAAGATTTTGAATCTTTTCCCCGCCACACGCCCTCCTTTACGAGCTCCCCCACCACGCCTGTCAGAACACCCATCTCCTCGTCTCTGTTGCCTCCAATGACAACGTTCACTTCATGATTGATGAGTAAGACAAGCTTGAGCTTTACGCTAAGCACGACAGACTTTAGCTCTTCGTTTGCACCAATGGTAATTGTTGGGAATAATCTTACTCCAACTCGAATTGGGGTAGTACTCCCAATCCGAGTCCAATAAGGACTCCTTGAAGAATCTGGTCAGCAATCCAACTTCCAGTTGAATGGGGATATGACTCCTAAACCAAATCAAACTCCAAGTACTCTTAGTTTAAGTGTGAGTAGAAAACCTAATTCAAATTTGACTCCACCCATTTGCCTATAAATAGGCCCATACCCCACATATAAACAACAGACTGAATATATTATGCATAAAGCATACTTTTTCTTTGAAGCTAATTTAGGCATCGAAGCAAGACTCCCAAAAGGGTCTCTTAGTTTTAGTAGTTTTGTTGTGATCGTGGGGGGCCTGAAGAACATCGAAGAACGTGCAGTTCACACCGTACTAAAAATTATACCAGTAGTTTGCCGTCGTTTGTGGGAAATCGATTCTCATATAAAAAAAAAATCATTGTGATGAACACAAGTTCTGAAAGCAAGGTCAACAGATAAGGTAGAGTCCGATTGGAGCCGATTAGTCAGCCTAACCCAAAAATCTAGGAGTTAAGAACAATCCACAGGTTCCACCGTTCCCTCCCCCAGGCGGTGGAGACCAGGATTGCATAGCAGCATTGGAAGCCCAGATTAAAGCCCTAACACAGCAGAATGTAGAGTTGTTGCTCATAATTTTAGGACAATCCCATCCCGAGGTGAACCGAGATAAGCATGAAGAAGAAGAAGAGCACAACAGCCATACCAGCGGCCACGATCGTCGGGAGGATGATCACTAAGAATATAATTTTCGTGAGGATAATCACCGAGAACAAAGGAACGGAATGGCCAACTGTCATGGAGACCGATGAGAAGATGCAAGAGATCTAAGTAGAATTGTTGCTGAGTTGTAGAGAAGGTGCACGTACATGGAGATGGAAATGAAGGACAAAAGCAAATCCATAGTGGTGGACAAGCACTTTCAAGACAGGTATCAAACTACTAGCTACCTGAGAAGTTCAAGGTCGGATTGATCCTGAGTTAGGTCGGAGACGGGGATCCTCTTGATCACTTGGAGAATTTTTGAGCTCATCTTGATCTTCATTGAATACCCGATGAAGTGGCATGTTGGGCCTTCCCTCTTACTCTCTCTGGAAATGCCCGGGACTAGTTTAGGAAGCTACCCTCAAATTTTGTTGATAAGTTCAAGGAGTTGTGCAAGATATTCTTGATAGAGTTTCCAGCTTTGCGAACATGGAAGAAGCCCTCGGGATACTTGTTAACATTGTATCAGTGCAACAATGAAACTCTTAAGGAGTTTATGGCTCGGTTCAACCGGAAGAAGATGACGGTTGAAGATCCAACCAAAGATATGGTCTTCGTTGCCATATATCAGGGCATTTCACCTAAGGAGCCACTTATGAAGAAGTTGGTCTGAAAGCAACCAAGTAACCTACAAGGCCTAATGGATAAGGTAGAAAAATTCATCAATCAGGAAGAGACGCTAAAGGATATAGCCAGTTCAAGGCTACCCCAAGAGATAGCCCCAAAAAAGAAAAGCAAAGAGTTCAAGAAAGCTGATGGGGAAGAGCAAAGGCCGGCAAAGAAGTTCAAGGACTATAACTTTACACCTCTCAATTCCGGGATATCAGAAGCTATCATGGAGATCAAAAGATATTCGAAGTTTTACCGACCACTAAACAGGTGATCCTCCTTACAAGAATGAAGGCAAATATTGTGATTTCCATGAACAAGCAGGTCTTTTACACCGAAAGGTGCATAGCTGTAAGGTTGCTACTCAAGGAGCTCATCAAAAATGGCAAGTTGGTTCGGTTTTTGGGAGAGAAATTGAATCAACCAGGGAATAATAGGCCCCAGATCGTCGGGATTACCAACCCCGAGACCAGCAGCCTCGGGATTATTATCCACGAGACCGTCCTCAACGAGATGAGAAGGATCGGGAGAATGATCCCCATAAGGATATAGAGAGAAGAGATGACCGAAGAAGCAGGAGTCCACGGCGTAGAGAAACGAGGCAATAGGATATTATAGCTGAGATCAGGTAGTGACGACCATCGGGAGTCTCAAGCGAGACTCTTATTTTTTGCATTTATGTTTTCAAAGAACTAGGTTATTATTTTTTAACTCAGACTAATTATAATAAAGATAGAAGATTCCCCAGATTTTGGGAGTATGTATATTCTAAATAAAAGAATAGAGTTGACTTAAGTATCGGAGCATACCTTGTCTAGAGACCGAGAACTTGTTGATGTCACTTCTTTTACAGGAAGGAGGCGGGGAGAAAACCCTCTTAAAAACAAGAAGACCAGAGCCCAGCCCGGAGATAGGGAGAAAACCCTAAAGCAAATTCAGGGAGACAACCTTGCAGAGAAAACAAGGATGCGAGAAAACCTTAAGGCAAATCCAAGGAGAAAACCCTACAGAGAAAACAAGGATGGGAGAAAACCCTAAGCCAAATCTAGGGAGACAACCCTGCAAAGAAAACATGGATTAGAGAAAATCCTAAGGTAAATCCAGGGAGACAACCCTATAGAGAAAACAAGGATAAGAGAAAATCCTAAAGCAAATCCAGGGAGACAACCCTACAGAGAAAACAAGGAAGGGAGACGACCCTCAATTGTCAAGTAATTCCCTGTTTGCAGTTAGCAGGTTTTCATGAGGCATAGAGCCAGCCTCAGATGAAGGGAGATGACCCTTGGTTTTTAGGTAACTCTCCGTTTACAGGTTAGTAGGTTTTTAGGAGGAATAGGTGATCCTAAGAGATAGGGAGATAAACCTAAGGAAAAACAAGAAGGTAGAGAGCTACCCCAGAGTTAGGGAGAAAAACCTAAGGAAAAATAAGAAAGCATGGGGTGTTGGATTTAACCATCGGGTTTGTAGGTTTCAGATTTGCAGGTTTTAGGTTTTCAGAAAGCATAAAGGTATCACAAATTTCCGAGAGATATTCTTAACAAAAATTGCTAAGTAGCATTACCCTTGGAATCAGAAAGCAAGGGGGTAGGTTGATATTCAACAGGATAGAAAGACATGTATTGGGTGTGATCACACACCCGGTATCCCCAGGAAGTGCAGCAGTTGAACTCGAGACTTTTAAGGGTTAGGAGCTAAAGATTGTTCAAGCCTTGGAAGAAGCCAAGGCTCAGATTTTCTAAGACACAGAATTCTCATTATCCGAGTAGTCTTGGATAAGGGAATTGGGGGGTAACTGTTGGGAATAATCCTACTCCAAATCGAATTGGGGTAGTAGTCCTAATCCAGGTTCAATAAGGACTCATTGAAGAATCTGGTCAACAGTCCAACTCCTAGTTGAATTGGGATGTGACTCCCAAACCAAATCAAACTTCAGGCACTCATAGTTTAAGTAGGAGTAGGCTTATACTCCAGGTAAAAACAATAGACTGGATTTATATATAGATAATAATTTTTTTTCTCTCATAAGCTAATTTAGGCATCAGAGCGAGACCCTCGAAAGAGTCTCTTAGTTTTAGTTGTTTTGCAGTGATCGTTGAAGCATAAAGAATATCAAAGAATGTGCAGTTCACACCGTACCAAAAACTTTACCAACAATAATTATTATGATAACGTCAATGGCTTTGTTAAAAAGGATGGTAATTTGCTTAGGAACCGTCTAAAAGTGAGAGTTTGTGTACCAAAAATCATGTTGGTTTTTAATGATTGGCTACATTCAGATGACAAAAAGTTAATTAAACTGTTGAAGAATTTGGGACACCGATCACTCAGAAGACTTTCATAAATATATTGCAAGAATATTAATCAAGAAATAAAAGGTCGGAAAAAGAAGAATATTACGGAATATTGATCAAGAATGAAAAAAGCTGAACAAAGAAAGTATTGCAGGATATTATTCAAGAAAGGAAAGAGAAGTATATTGGAAAATATTCTACAGAATTTAGAGCTCTTGAAAATTCAGTTTTCCTAATTAGTGTCCAGATTGCCAGAAGCTGTGTCCAGACACAACTAGCAGAAAGTTGGTGTTCTCAGCATGCCCAAACAGCCTAACGAATGCAAGTCACAGTAAGGTCTTGTTCTCTCACATGTCCGAAAAGCCCAATGGATGCAAGTTTCAAAAAGTATCTGTTTTGCATCATGTCTAGACACAAAAGTCAAGACTGCAAACAGAGAAAAGTTTTTCATGTAGATGTCCAAACACTAGGGTAACATGTCCGGACACACTTCACAAAAAGTTTACTTTCTGATACATGTCCGGATACGTGATGACATGTCTGGACACCGTCGCCTAGAAATCTATTCATGACTTGTTTTAGGGTTTTCAGACCCTATTTAAAGGGGCTTCTAGGCAGTGTTTCTTTAAGAATTTCATAAGAGAATTCCATTGTGCTAAGAGAAGGTTTATTAGGCATTAACGTTTATATGTATCTTTCTTAGAGTGTTTCGTGTATTTGTTGTTCAACCGTTCAACCATTGAAGTCTAAATGGAAATGAGCTCCAGTTATGGGATCAATAGAAGAACTCTGCAGACGGGCCTGGGAGAGAGGCAGACAAGTAGGTGCTTGTTAGAATTCAAGAGAGTGACTACTGCAAAGGGTTGTGAGTACGAACTTCTTGTATTTAGCTATTTCTTTTGATAATTTATTTCCTAGGTTTGGCTGCCCTGGAGTAGTTTTTCTTTTTGGTGCAAAGAGTTTTCACTTCATAACCAAATATCTGTGTTATTTACTTTTACTGCTTTACATATTTGGTTAATTATTTGGTTGAGGTTACTTAGAAGTCTAAATTATTTTTCAATTGGTATCAGAGCAGGTTCACTCGTTTTGGATTAATTTCCTAAGTTTAACCCTAGACTCCTCTTTATTATGTCTCTTCCCTTAATTCTGTTCCTTTATTTAATGGATCTAATTATGGCTATTGGAAATGGATGGACTCCAGCAGTGGTGCCAATAGCTGAATGGACTGTTCCTCAAAAACAAACTCGTGTTGTGAATAACAAAGCCATGAATGCTATATGCCAAGTGCTTTCATTATCAGAATTCTCACGAATTTTTCATTATGAAATTGCTAAGGAAGCATGGGAGGTCCTAGAAACCACATATGAAGGTACTCAAGTTGTAAAATCTACAAAACTTCAAATGTTGGTTTCTTAATTTGAAGGAATTAAGATGTTGGAAGAAGAGTCTTTTAATGAGTTTTATACCAAGGTAAGTGATTTGTGGAATTCTATGATTAATCTTGAAAATTTCTGATACTAAAATTATTAAGAAAATTTTAAGATCTCTGCCTAAAAGGTTTAGGATAAAGGTTACCACTATTGAGGAAAACAATGATCTTAATAATATGAGAATTAAAGAACTGTTTGGATCTCTTCAAACTTATGAATTTTCTTTGCCTCCCCTTAGGAAAACGAAATCCATTGCTCTCAAGATTACTGAAAAAAAAAAAAAAAAAAAAAAAAAAAAAAAAAAAAAAATCTAAAAAATCCTCTGATGAGGATTCTAATGAGAAGGATGGATTAGCTATGTTTACTAGAAATTTTAGGAAATTGATGAATTCTAGTAACAGAAAATTTAGGAACAAGAATGCTAAATTTTTTGAAAATTCTAAGGGAGATTCTAAAGGAATTGATCAAGACAAATTTGAATCTGACGAAAAGGATCCACGTGGTCCTAGGTGTTTTGAATGTTCAAGTTATGGTCATATTGGAAATTTGAGCAGTCCAAAGGTAAGGCTTTTAATGCTACTTTGAGTGATGATTCTGACTGTGATGAGACTCCAGGTAAAGACTCAAATTATTTAGTTTTTACTGCTTCATATGATAGTCCACATGAATCTAATATTTACTATTATGAAAATAGTGGATTAGAAGATGAACAAAATGAGCTTCAGAGGGTTTATAATAATTTTTTTGTAAAATTTTTTGAGTTAAGAGAGGTAAACAAACAGCATGTTAAAAGGCTTAATGAATTTGAAATTGGAAGAAGCAGATTGATTGAAAAGGTTAAATGTCTAGAAGATGAATTGATTAATCATAGAGGCATTTGGAAAAATTTTCAGGTGATAAGTTTCTTCAAATGCTAAAAGGTCAAAAGTGCTCATCTGACAAATCTGGCTTAGGATTTGATAAATTTACTGCTTCTTCTTCACATGTTACTTCTACCTCCAAAATTGTTTTTGTTAAGCCTGAAATTTCTAAGACTCATATTGCTTTTTTGGATAAAGGAAAGAATGTTATTGTTCATGAGCATGTTAAAGCTGAATCTAAAATACCTTATAAGAAGCAATCTAAATCTAAATTCATTCCTACTTGCTTTAGCTGTGGTATTATTGGTCATACTCGACCATACTGTCGTTAGATTCACTCTTAGAAACCTTGGACTAAGAAGCATGATCCCAAGAAAGGAAAAACTGGTAAAAAATCTTCCATGCCTAAAGATGTTCCTCAGAAAAAATCCTGTGAGTATAAGTATGGTAGTTCCTATTATAGGAAAAGCTGTGAGGGATTGTTTAACATGATGAGGGATATTTTGACTAGGTTGGATAAATTGGTCAAGGGTCACAACATTGCACCTAGGATTAAAAAGGCTTGGGTTAGGAAGGTTGATACCATTCACCCCTTGAGGGGGAGTGGTAATGGATTCACCTAGAGTTAGGTGGTCACATGACATGCCAAAGATCATTGTTCTTGTTTTTATCCTAGAGCATGTCGGGTTCTATGCATTGCATCTTACTGATATTGCTTTTCTTTTATTATTTTGCATATGTTTTGCATCTAGTTTTGAGTATTTCTTGTGTTGATCTAAGTTTCTCTATCTCTTTGCTTCTAATGTTTGATCTTGTTTAAGAGAACAGTTAGCAGGTCTAATTTTACTTTCAGAGTTATTCTAATTTTGACTGGGCTGGTAATAAGGATGACAAAAAAAGCACATCGAGCAGCTGCTTTTCTGTTTTTGCTGATTTTCAGGTGATATCAAACCTCTTAATGGATGCAGGTTTGAATTTCTTAAACTCACCTGTGATGCTTGTGACATGTCCTAATCATGTCTTCTCACATGCTAGGAATAGACTTTACTGTGTTCTTTAGTCTTAAAGCATGTCTCTTTTTGTTTTGTTTGCTATCTTTATTTTTATTTTATTTTTGTAGTTTTTTTTTTTTTTTCTTTTTGACAGCTTTTCAGATATCTCATGTCTTTTTAACTGATATCTTAGTCTTTATGCTTTGATGAAATATCCTTACATATACATGAGATAATACAGTTTGATATATGCATTATTTTTCTCCTACATCTGAAGCTTAATAATTTATTTCGCTCATGCTATTGCTTTTGTGCACTATCAAAGCTCCCTTAAGACATTTTTTTTCTTCTCTAGTTTACTCTGAGTATCTTTTTGAAAAAAAATTTAGTGTGTTAGTCAAATTGACCAACTCGCTAGTTGAACCTAGAACCATAAATTCTAGCATCCTCTCTAGGTTACAGCACCAAGAAATAAAGCAATAAATTCTCAGAAAATATGGATAATAAAAAGTCTATTGCTGAATATGCTCTTGAAATTGTTCTTACATTTGTTCCTATAGAAAGAGTCAGTGATCAAATCATTGCGGAAAGAGACGGTCACTAACAGACTAAGTAAAAGAAAAAATGTTGTTTCTTAGGGGGAGTGTATGAGATGAGTGTGACTAGGCTCTAGTAAGATAAGGTTTGACTTTTGACTTATTAAACTTCTTATTTTTCTTGACAGGCAATTTAGGTGTTATAACCAAATTTATGATCTTTTTGCCTTATTTGTTAAGCTTTCACACATTACACGCATGGCATGAGTTGAGTAAATTTTTCTAGTCTCATTTTTTTGCAGAAAATCTTTGCTCATAAATTTCCTCACATATATTTTTGGAAATTCTGCATTTCTATTCGACTATTTTCTCAATTTTAAATACATACGTATTTTGGAGCTCACATTGGAAAATTTTTACTTTGTTTTCTGCCTAAAAATTGTGTTTTTGTGAACTCTTCTCAACTTTTTCTCTCTTCTTCGGATTGTGGTACATTGTTTTTGATTTCTTGCATTCTCCTTCACCGCCAATCAAGGTATATTCTTCAATCCCTTTACTATTGTTGTTTTAAGATTGATTTGAGATTTTGGATTTTATTGGATTTGAAGCATTAATATTCTAGGGTTTAGTCAAATTGATTGGGATCAAGGGCGGAACCAAGATTTTTGGTAAGGGGGGACGAACTGATATAAATACATAACTACGTACATAAGTACATAGATACATGTAGTTTTTCGCTATGTGTGTTTGAACATGTTTATGTAAAATATAAAATATAAAAGCCTTAAATTAAATTCCATATGAAATTGTAAGTCATTACTGTATGCAAAAGTTATATGTCTATTTCAAAATCATCTTAGAATACATCAAGAGAACTTTCCTTTGGAATACACAAGTTTCCTATTTTTCTATAGACATGTACAAAAAAAAAAAAGATCACAAAAAAGAACATAGCTTCTCTTTCAAATTATGCTCGACGACGATCGCTAATGGAATATAATTCATCCATCATCATCTCTGAAGTGAAATTCTTAGCATTTCTTTCTCAATATAAACTACCATATGGTCTACAAGAAATTCATCTTCTATTCTACTACGCAATCTAGTTTTTATAAGTTTCATCGCAAAAAAAAGCTCGTTCCGTAGTCATAGTAGAAACAGGGAGAGTCAACACTAGGCGAATCAACTTGTCAATCAAAGGATAGATCTTTGACTTTCCTGAATTTGCCAATCCTATGCATAACTCAGATAATGTAGACATATTTTGAAAATCTGAATGCTTTGGTAGATCAAGCTTATAATGCTCCAATTGAAATTTCAAACAGAATCTTTCTTGCACGTTGAAATCTTTAGGATAAAACTTCTCAGCTAATTTGCATATATCATCAATCTTAAATGATTTGTATGCATTTTTAGGGCTTAAAGCAACGCTAAGAGTGAGGAGTTCTACAGCTTGCTCATGAAATCTACTTTTCAATTCTTGTAATTGAAAAAGTCTATTGCAGCAGTAAATATATCAACTCTAAAATGATGCTCAATTGTTATCGAAGACTCTTTATCTTGATGACTGGTAGCCGCAAACCGACTACGTGGATTTTAAATTTATAAGCTTTACCACTTCGCAATAGTACGAATCAATTGTACTATAGTAAAGGTTATCGAACCACAGAGATTGGGGGTTGTTTTGCGTAACGGGATACTTAAAGAGCGTATTTAACTTAACTTTGCAAATGAAAATAAAAGTAAGATTGTAGAGTTAAAGCTACAACGAGTAAAGTAAAGGAAAGCGGAAAATGAAAACAAACTTAAAAGAAAACTTAGGGTATTGATCTCATCTAATCCTCAACCAATGAAATGCTTAAAGTCTATATGGATCTTCCTAACATGCATGATATGAGCGCATAATGGGCGTCAACCATTACGACGACCTCGACATGAAAATACTTTCGTTAGGACGTAGTTATAAAGCACCTAGTTTCACATCAAACACTTACCACGTAAAGATTAATCTATAATTGAAAAACGTTTATACTGTCAAAGGTGTGGGAGTGTAATACCCTGTATTTTAAGTTATTAAGTAAAATATCTTAAAATATGATTTAAGGCCTAATAATAGGAATAATATACATATGAATATTTGTGGAATAAATATTCATCAAGATAGGTATAAATATTTAAGAGATTAAATATTTATTAGAAATATATGCATAAGTGTATAAGAGTTAAAATGGATTAGAATTAAACTAAGTCTAATTCGATCGATCGATTATAGAATCGATCGAGCGATTGTTTATGTCTTAAAATCGATCGTGCGATTAGGGAATCGAACTCTTATTAGAAGCCAAAATAGATCGATCGATTAATTAATCGATTGAGCGATTTAGTTTTATAGGTGCTGAAACGGATGAAAATTTGGCTAAGTATAATAGATCGATCGATTATTTTATAGTGTAAAAGTAGATCGATCGACTTACTGTTCAATTAGATCAATCGATTATTTCATAGTGTAAAAATGCGATCGATCAACTTTCTACAGAAAACAGATTCATGCACCGAATCTCTGAAAATCTTATATTTAATACCAAATCTCCCCAAATCTTCTCACAGCCGTTAGATGCGATCGTTTTGGAGCAATCTTGACCGTCCATTTCACTATAAAAGGAGCCCAATCCATTCCTTCAATTACACATCTCAATTTCTCTCCCAATCTCTCTCAAATTTTGTCTCTCTCTCCCTCTCTCTCTCTCTCTCAATTTTGGGTCCAGCAGCAAAGGTAGAAGAAATCCGAAGTTCTCTCTCTCCCGTGGGTAAGTCTTTCTCTCAAGCTCTTTTTCCTTCTCTATCTCTCTGTCTCTCTCTCGACTCTATTGTGAAAGAAGAATAAGAAGAGAAGAAGAAGAGAAAAAGAAAAGAAAAGAAAAGAAAAAGAAGAAACATATTTGGTTTTTAATTAAAGTTTTATTTTAATATTGTGAATTTATGAGTTATTTGCTAAAGTAATCTAATATTTTTTTAAGTTGTGTTTTAAACAGGATTTTCAAAGTGGAGTGATTAAATATAAAAATACATCGTTATGATGCCCAAGTAAAAATACATTATTTTACAAAAGCGTCATTATGCTACCCAAATACTTTTAAGTATTTAAGGTATTTAATATATATATTAAGCTGTTATTCTGCTCTATCTTTATAAAAGATTAAAATAAGAAATAAGCACGAATTTATTTTATTTCACTCATTTCTAAAGTATAATATCCGTTAATTATATTAACGAAGTTATTAAGTTTATTTGATTTAAAATAAGCCATATGTTGGCTAAAATCCATTTTGGTATCTCACTGTTTCAGTTAGAATAGCTGAAACAGTACATGCCTCAATATTATTTTAATTAAAGGCTCAAGCTATTTTGGGTTGCACAACTTTATTGTAAAAATCATGGGTTTTAACTATTATACCTATTCTTATAAATTTGGTATTACGAGATCTATTTTGATAAATAAATATTTAAAGGCCTTGATAAATGCCGTAATAAAGTCCGTATAAAAAGATTAGTAATATAATGTAATTGGATTAATTTTACATGCCGTTACCATGACAGAATAACGATAGAAAATTAAGTTAAGGTTTGGAGGTTAGGAATAAGAATAGTGTTGGGGTGTATTGTTAATGAATTATATTAATTCACTATTGTGTGCATTAAAATGTATTGCAGTGTATCCTTGTGTGTTCGGTTTATGATGTTAATGAAAGGGAAAAGAATGAAGAAAACAAAAAGAAGAAACACCTTGTTGCTCTCACGAGTTACATCTCTTTTAAAAGGAAAGGAGAAAAATACTCTGTTTCATGTGCTACAGCAAGGTTGCAGTTTTAGCCCTTTTTCTAGAAGCCTTTGTCACCAATTGTATGGAAACCCTTTTGGAAGCAAAAGAAGGTAAGTATCTTTATACTTACGGAGGACGAAGCTGGTGGATTTTTCCTATAATAATGTGTCTACTGCTTTATTTACTTGTTTGCGCATGTGGCTTTGCATATTTTATTATTTTTAACAATCTGTATAATAACAAGCTGTTGGATCTAGATCCACAGTGGGTACATAAGGCTTCACAGGAGTTCTTAGGTTCTCAGTGAATGAGGAGGCACCCGAAAAGAGGATAATAAACAAGCCACTGAAACCTTAGGATTTCAGTTATGCTGGAACCATAGGATTCCAGTAAAAGATTAATAAAACATGGGAGATAACTCGTAAAAGGGGGACCGTAGGATCCCAATCAACACGCTAATACGGACCGTAGGATCCATCACGAGAGGAGTGCTTCAAAGATATAATTAAAACTCTGCATATAAAACTATCACGCCATTTCTTTATTTATTTATATATACATATACATATTCAATCTATGACTATGACTTGCAACCATAGGCCATAAATTGTATATATATATTTATATATAATCTTTATTTTATTTTATTTCATTATGTTGCATTTCATGAATAAATCAGCATTCATTATATTATTGGAAACAGCGGACTCACTTTGGTATTTTTGTATTGTTATTTCTATCCGTATTATTTATTAATACAGGGTTTGAGAACGAAGAGTATCAGGACTATCCAGATGCTTAGATGGATCTGAGTAGCAGTCTTTTGAGGCTAAGTTGCCTCCTGTGTTGTGGCCTCTTGGATGTGATAGACTACCCTGCTTAGTTTATCATTTCATGCACCGATGTCAAACTCTTTTTATATGTCTCTTCGATGCTATGATATTTTGGTATTACTAATACTTTATTGGGTGTCGCTTGTGGCACGTATGTTATTATTTGAGATGTATTTATATTATCAGAACAAAGGTTATTATTTTATATATTGAGGTAATTCAGTCAGCTCTAACGTGTCATTGTAAAGAAAAAAAAATAGATATATTCCACTGCCAATATTTAACTCTGATGATGTCGTAATGCTACGTGGAAATCGAAATTTTCACTTACACATTTTTGTAAAAGGCGGGGCGTTACAGGGAGATTAATGTTCCCTAACTTACTACTTTATAAAACATCCTAATAAGCATACACGATACATGAAAACCCTAATTAGGCCACAATGATAAGGTATTTAGTTTCACACCAATCTATTCCATGTAAAGATTAAACTACAATGGAAAGACGTTTTACACTACCAAAGGTATGAAATGACCGGTGTTCCCTAGCATACCCTATAAGGTGACTCTAATAGGTAAACACACATCATGTCAAATAAAACCATTGCAAAAGACATCGTTCTCTTTCAAGAACATTGATTTTACTCATGAATCCAAGAAAACTCATAGACAAGCAAATCCCTTTTTCATAAATAAATGGATTGGAATATTGATAACAAAACTTTTTAGCATGAGTTTTGAAACCCTCTAGCCTTTACACAATCATCAAACATATCAAGAAAAACTCAAGAACATCAAGAACACTCCATGGCTTTTGGAAAAGATTTGATCAAAACCCTAAGAAAGGGTTTAGCTAGACATGAAATAAACTAATTTAAGTATAAAAACAGTAAAGAAACAAGATCAAAATAAACTAAGAACACTATATTAATTTAAGAAGATTCAGATTACAAAAGGAAATAAAAAGCATTGAAATTAACTAAGAAGATACACCTGAGAAAATCGAACTCCCAAAATATGCATGATAAACTACTGATGCTCTAAAAATAAAGTCAGGAAAGCATACATCTCTCTCTCACCCATGCCTCATATATATAGAGGAAGAGATTTACAAATATCTAAGAAAGAGATAAGATAAGAGATATTTCTGAAAGATATTTTGGAAATATCTGAAAATATCTAAAAAATATCTAAAAAATATCTAGAATATTTAAAATATCAAGGAAGAGTGACATGTCAACATTGTTCCAGATTGTTCCGAAAATATCCAAATTCGATCGATCGATTATAAAGTCGATCGATCTCATTTCGCTCGATCACATTCGTGGTTGCCCTCTCTCGATCGATAACATCTTGCACGATCGATTTTTCTTTGACTGATGATTCGATCAATCGATCGATTATAAAGTCGATCAATCGATTTGCCTTAGCCGATTCTTCACTTGGCAGGAGCAACTTTGAACTCTGGAAATTATCAAATCGCCCTTGATGTATTTTCAAGTCTAATTCGGGTGTTTTGAACTATATTTCAATTAAGACCTGAAAATAAGACAAAACACAAAACTACAACAAAACGTTATATATACAACACAAACTAGGTATAACAAATGTAAATTAAGGGGTCTGGAATCGAATAATTCAAGACTTATCAACGACGAGATCGATCTCAAGCTCTACTGTAATAAGCATTCATATCAGGAATATCAATATCCTTTTCTTCACAAAATAATTTAACAATAGCAAGCAAAGGCTCCCACCTATCTTCTCTCCTCCATTGAATGAGTGATTGTGTAGTTGAAACTTGACTCATGGCATTTAAAATGTCTAGAGATTTTTGTTGCAAAGTTTGACACAACATATTAGTGAGTCCCATAAGATCTTTCATCAAATGCAATATCAAAATAAATTCAAATGATGTTAATACCATGTAAGCCGCTTCAGCATCACCACGTTGAGAATAATTAGCTTCCTCCTTGTAGATATTGTTGAGAACTGAACAAGTTGCACCAAACATTTTTATCAAGCTGCAAGTAGATTGATAATGAGATGACCATCAAGTATCTCCAGGTCGTTGCAAAGTACCAATCTGGTTTGCCCCCTTTCCAGTCTCAATTTAAGTAGAAACAATCAAAAATTTCAGCAGCTTGAGCATATTGTAATTCAACATGATAGAAAAATAAATGACTTTTAATTTTCCGTGTGTGTGCATAATGTGTAACAAAATATTGTAAATACGAAATTTAAAGAACACAAATACTTTGTTAACGAAGTGGAAACTCAATTAAGAGAAAAACCACTCCAGGGCAGCCAAACCCAAGAAATCAACTATCAGAAGACAAAGCTAGTACAAAGACAATAAAACTCACATACCTGATGTAATGATCATATCTTACACTCTAACACGTAAGCCAATGTGAACGCCTCCCAACCAAGTCTCCTACTTGAAGGAGTCTTCTATAGATTTCTTTACCTTTGGGCTCCTCCCTAAGATAAACTTCAATTATGAGCACAGCAACAACACAACAGCAATGTCTTGAGAGCTAGCGGATCTTCACAATTTCTCCCTAAAAAATACTCTCTAAACTATAAAGAATTCAATACCAAATTCTGTAAAGAATACATGCCTATAAGCCTCTATTTATAGGCTACAAAAGACCGAAATCGACACTGATTCGATTTTCTCTAGGCAGGGTCCGGACGAACAACTATGCAACCGACTTTCCATAACGCGCTCCACGCTTTTCCAAATTAGGGCCGCGTCCTGACAAAGTTGCCCCAGAGTCCAGACGGTTGCGCTTTTGCTGATTGTAATTACCATAATGAGGACCGCTTCTGGAAGTATTGCCCTGACGTCCGAATGATTACAATTCTTCTCCACGTCTTGCCTTATTAAGGATCGTGTCTAAGCGGTGTTGCCCTTACATCCGGACGAATGCAACTGTCTTCCCATATGCGTGTGTGCGAAGGAAATCTAATTACTTATCAAACTCTAAAGAGCGTCCAGACAGATGCAAGCTTGAACTGTTTGAAGCTTTTTGACATTGATGGGTGTCCGGACACTAGACTGGGCCGTCCGGACAAAAACTTGGGATTCGACTTCTCTGAGTTGGAATCTGCACAGAATCTTCTTTGAATATCTTGCAACACTTTTTTGAAATGAAGACTCTGAAATAAATGGCATCCCTGATAAAATGGCTACATTACATAATAGTGATTTTGCAAACAGAATGCAGCCAACACAAACTAACAAACTCCCCCTTTGGCCATTCTGAGATAAAAATCACTTGACCGGTTTAAAAATACATTCCTGGTCCAAAAAAAAAAAAAAAAAAGCTAAGAACTCCCCCTTAATGTCTTAGCAAGACAAGGGTAAACATAGTAAATAAAATGCAGAGTTATAAAAGTTTACAAATATCCAAAATAGGAAAACAGTAAAATTGTCTCAAAATAAACACACAAAACACAAAAAAAAATAAAAAAAAATAATCAATCCTCATCATTAAGGAACGGATGATGGTGCTTGAGACACTTCTGGATGTCAAGCTGGCACTGCTCCACTCTGAGATTGATAGAGTGGACCTCCTGCTGAATAGAACTGACATTGCACTGAATAAAATCCAATGCAGCCATAATCTGAGCCTATCCTACATCATACTGTGGAGGTGGAGGAGGAGTTTAAGAAGAGGAAGCTCTGGTAGGTAGCTCAAACTAAACAGAAGGAGCCTGAGGTGCTTCATCTTGACCTTCATGCCTTAGCTAGGCATTTGACTTCATGAGAGTTCGATTGCCAAATGGGTCATGTACTCTCATCTTGGGCTCTGCAGAGACGTCTATCTCAGACTGAAGAATGATCTTCGTGACCAAGCACGCAAAAGGAAGCCCTATAAAGTGATCATCTCTCATCTCCAGCATACGGTTGAGGATGTGCTTGCATAAGCAAAAAGGCATCCTCATAACTATGGCATATAAAAACTGAGCCCTTTTCAATATAATCTCACTCCTACGAATAGTGGGCCAGAGATTGTGTTGAACAATCTTCGCGAGCAAGCAGTGAGGGGGAGAAAAGACACCGATTCTGATGTGAGCATGTGCTCGCTCCTCGCCTTGTGGATGAGCATGAAAGAAATCCCTAAGCTGCTCCAAGGTAGGAGGCTCCAAAACCTCATTGAAGGGATTTGCTGATATGGGGAGCACAGGCACACCAATAATCCTTCTGATAACCTGTGGATCAACCTAAATAATATGCCCCTAAACAGTAGGCTGGAGAATAATGCCAATGTCATCATCTTGTTCCACCTCCAGGTTCCCATAAAATTCTCTCACCAGCCTAGGAAGCACTATGCATTCACAGTTGTAGACATATCTCCAGTGATATGTCTGGATAATATCAACAATAATGTCCAAATGAGCCACCATGACATCTGCTCGGACTACATTCCTTTTAGGGATAGCTTGTCTATTCTCTATTCTGGCCTTGATAGTAACTATGCCTTCTTCTGTCATTTGACGGACTCGGCGCTGAGAACTACTAGCAGACATAGTTCTGCAAAAAAAATATCCAAATAGTTGCCAAAAATAATACAAACAAAATTTTATTAGTCCCACAAAAAAAAATTTCGACATTATAACGGCAGTAAACTGGAATTCCCAAAAATACACACAATGCAATAATTATCCCAAACATAGTTTAAATAGATCAATTAACCCAATCTCAGCAACAGACAATCCTCAAACAATATATTATCTCAAAAATATTCCAAATATAATCTTAATATTCTAACAGTTAGGAAAAACTAAAAAAAAAAAAAAAAAAAAAAAAAAAAAAAAAAAAAGAAGAAGAAAGTAGAAAAGATAAAGCATAATACCTGGAATGGAGAACAAATGTAGAAAAAGACAAAATATGATGAGAACTCATGAGAAAACACGAGAAGAGGCAACAAATCACAAGAGAAAAGAGAGAAAGGAGAGTTGTGCGGTGCAGAGGGGAAGAGATGTGGTTTTAAAACCTATAGGGTAACCGTCTGGACGAGCAACTTACCCGTCCAGACGGCCACTGCCATATCAGCAATCGACAGAATTGCGCTCGTCCGGACGTGTCACTTATTCGTCCAGAAGACTGAGCCGCACGCGTCCGAACCCAGGAGTAGGTCCATCCGGACGCTTCACACTGAAAATTTGAAACTGAAGAAAAATCTGGGGAAAAATATTGTTCCCTAAAGTTAGCTTCAAAACACGCATGTATAATCGACTGATAAAGCAGTCAAATAGTATTTCAAAAATATGCAAAGATATAATTGAGAGTTAAGAATTCAATCAGCACAAATTTCCCTGCAGATAGAAATTTTAAATAGATTACTCAACTCATGCAATGCATGTGTGTGAAAGCTTTCTCAATAAGGTATGAAGTTCACTGATATGATTTAAAGCAACTGGATTTTCTAAACAAGAGAGAAAATCAATGAAATATCAGTCAAAAGTCAAACCTTATTTTACTAGGGCCTAGCCACCCTTATCTAATGCACTCTATCTAAGCTGCAACACTTTTCTTTTACTTAGTTCTTTAGTGACTATCTATTGCCACAATGATTTGGTCACTGACTGTTTCTTTAGGGACAAGTTTAAGAACATATTTATATCACAATAAGCAGTAGATCTTTTTATTATCCAGATAACTGAAATTTAAATGCTTTTTATCACTTGGTACTGCAACCTAGAAAGAATGGTAGAATTTATGGGCTCTAGATTCAACTAGCGAGTTGGTCAATTTGATCATCTTAGCAAAAAAAAATCTCTCTCATAAGAATTTCAAGAGCTAAAAATCAAAGAGAGAAAAAAAAAATGTACCTTAGAAGAGCTTTTGATAGTGCATAATTTTTCATCGCATGAGAAAAGTAACTATCTAGTATTAAAATGCACAGGAAAACTTAGCAGATATCAGACATAAACTCTCAATCATATAAAAGCATATTCAAGCAATGCACAATGAACTGAGATATCAGGCAAAAACACATGCAATATCTGAAAAGCTGTCAAAAGAAAAAAAAAAAAAAAAAAAAAAAAATTCTGCATATTCTCCCCCAATTTTTTTTATTATTATTATTATTATGAAAAACAATAAAAATATGCTTCAATGGTAAAGAAACAAAAACTAAACCAAACATGTGTGGTAAAATCAAACATGTCCTTAAGGAGAGAGGTTCAGAATTACCAAGACAGAAAAGCAGCTGCCTGACATGCTTTCTCTGTCAACCCTAAATAGTACCTGCAGAAGTTTCTCAAGACAAATGAGAGAACAATGAGGATAAAACAATAATGGTTCCTAGATTGCAAAGCAAACAGAAATATGTCAGGGAGAGAATAATGCAATGCAATCAAACTTGATGCTCTAAGATTAGGAACCAAATCCTAAGCATGTGTACCCTCACCATCTAGGTGAGTTCATTCCCCCTCAAGGGGTGAATGTCTTCATCCTTTCTGACCCATACCTGCCTTCCTGGTGGTAGTTGTTGACAGGCCTTCTTCTGGTGGTCCATCCACCTTATCATGCTTTGCATCCATATAGGCAACCCTTTATAGAATTGGTCGTTCTCAAGCTTCTGTGGCTTCTTCATGTAGTGCCTTGATTTGTTTGTCTTGGATATGCCATTCTGATTGGCAGGAACAAATCGCTAACGTTGCTGCTGATGCTGTGGAGCCTGATGCCGTGGAGCTTGATGCCGTGGAGCCTGATGCCATGGAGCCTGATGTCGGGCCAGAGGTCTAGTGCCGAATGTAGCTTGTCTTGAAAACTCTTTCTTTGATCTCTGAGCTTTGAAAAGGGAGCACTGGGGTCGGATGTGACCACTTAACCCACAATGGTGGCATATAGAAGGCCTTCTAATGGTAGGAGGCTTTTGAGTGGCCTTTACACTAGCCGGAACATCCCCACCAATAACTTCATTTCCTTTATCCAAGCAGACGGATGGAGGCTCGAGGACTGTGGGCTTGACAAATACAATCTTAGAAGTAGAAGAGATATCAGAGGAAGAAGCTACATATCCGATTCTGGTTTTATCAGTTGGGCTCTTCTAGATAGATAGCATATGGGTAAGCTTCTCATCAGTGACCCTCTCTAACTGTAGCTGTGTCTCCAATAGCTTCTTGTCTAGACCTTGAACCGTGAGTAGCAAGGAACGCTTCTCAGTCTTCAAACTGTTCAACTCATGGATGTGCTGCTTGCGAGTCTCCCTTAACTTCAAGAACTTTACATAGAGGACTTTATAGGCCTCTTTGAGTTCTTCCCCGTCTTCATCACTGTGCTCATAGTAGTAGGATTAAGAATCCTCCTGGTCTTGATGTGGAGCCACAAAGGCTAGAAATTTAATCTTGAGCAGGAGTTTCTTCTTCTTCTTCTTCTGACTCATCACTGAGAGTCGCATTGTAGGCCTTCCCTTTTCCTTGCTTAAGATTCCCACAGTTAGCCTGAATATGCCTAAAGCCTGAGCATTCAAAACATTTAGGACCTCTCGGGTCCTTCTTTTTAGCTTCAGGCTCAAATTCTCTAGGGGCCTTCTTCAGTCTTTCGGTGAACTTCTTCTTGGATTTGTCATTCTTCATTAGTATCCCAAAGTTCTTGGCCAGCATTGCCACTGCATCTTCTTCATTATCAGAGTCTTTCTCAGATGAGACTCTGGCCTTCTTCTTAGATGCCTTGAGGGCAATAGTTTTTGCCTTCTTAACTGGAGGCAGGGAATACTCATAGGTTTAAAAAGATCCCACCAACTCTTCAATCTTCATCTCTTCTAGATCCTTGCTTTCAATGGTGATCACCTTTATTCTGAAATGCTCAAGCAAAGATCATAGAATTTTTCGGTTGAGTTTTACATCCGATACTGACTTCCCAAGACTCACCATCGAATTTTTCAGGTCGCTGATCTTAGTGTAGAAATCCCCAAATGTCTCTTTTCAAGCATCTTAATTTCTTCAAATCTAGAAATCAACATTTGGAGCTTGGCAGATTTAACAAGTTTTGTGCCCTCATATGTTGTTTTTAAGATTTGCCATGCTTTTAAAGCGGTTTCACAATTCAAAATTCTTGCGAATTCAGAAGGTGAAAAAGCTTGACATATAGCATGGAGGCTTTATTGTTAGCAAGTTGGGCGTTTCTTTCAGGAATCAATTCAAGAGTTGTATCCTCTGGATTAGTCCAACCAGATTCAACAATCTGTCAAAAATCAATGGATTTTAAAAAGAAACGCATGTGATGAGAATGCAAAATGTCATATTTTTCTCCTTTAATGTTTAGTCTTTTATCCTTATTTGGTTCCTAAATGTACTCATTATTCTTTTATTTTGATTTAGGATGCAATAGAGGCGTTAAATGCAAAGCAAAGATAATTTGGCGATTTTGGATAGTTTCGACATCACTTCGTAATCTAGGCATATCTCTCTCATCCAAGCGTCGATTGAGATGATTCAAGATGATATGGAACACCAAGAAAAAGATATACAACTTTCATGTTTTTTGTTTTGAGAGACACTGATTGCATCAAGATAGAAATCGGGCTTGAAGTTGACGTTCTAATACGCGGTCTATGTGCGGAAGTTTTCAGATCTTGTTCACGAAAGTCCAACTGAAAATACCACATTCCTAGTTATATTAAGGCTTTATTTTATTTTTAATATTTTTCTTAATTAGTCAGATTTGGATACTGTTATTTTAGGATAAGCTTTAGAATATCGTTAGAAGATAAGAAATAAGCTTTATAATATCTTTAGAAGATAAGGGATAAGCTTTAGCATATTTTTAGGAGATTTTGTAGGCTTCTAATATAGGGGATGAATGTGTATAAAGTGGGAGAATCATCAGACTAGAAATCATCATTCTCTTCCCTCTTCTCTAACTTCTCCTTTTAGTTTTAATTATGGCCCTGCGCGGCTAAACTTTCATAATTGGTCGAAGGAAACAGAAGCCTCGAAATCAATAAAACTATGAGATCTAATTTGTTTTTATTATTTAATTTATGCTTTGAGTATTGGATATTCTTCTGTGTCTATTTTCATGATTGTCTCGTTTAATTACTAGGAGGCCTACTAGTTTATTATTCATTGCAATTTACTGCTGGGTTAGATATCAAATCCGTAATTGTTTGATCCCTTTAATTTTTGAAGCAACTAAGATTTAATGATTTGCTGCGTCAAAAATTATTAAATCTTAGGAAGAACGCCCGACGAAATTAAATGCAACCGCTTGTGCTTGTATTGTTTCGCTTTATCGATCTCTCTAATTCTTAAGGCTGCTACTAGATTAAACCTTTAAAGCTTACCTTGGGTTGTTTATTAGTTAGGGTTAATTAGAGCGCTTGTCTTCTAATTAACTGTGACTAAGGAGAGATAGGAAAATAGTTCCAACGGTGAATATTCAAAGTATGAATTGATATATACTTGCATCGATGATCAGTTGTAAAATTCTGATGGTAGATGTTGACTTAGACCAACGTTTGTTTTTTTTATTTATACTTTAATTTGAATTGTTCCTTAATTGTTCTTTTTAAAATTATTTTTGTTGTACTCAAACCCCCAATCCTTGTTCACGTAGCATAAAACTAGGCTAAATACTCTATGTGGGATCGACCCTTACTTGCACTACTACATATATTTTTAGAAGAAAAGGTTTTATTTTTGGTTGCCTGCGACAGCACACCAGCGAGCTTTCCAATAGCCATAGTTCGAGCCATCAAAGGCAGGAACATTATTAAGGTTTTGAGACATAGTAACAAGAATAGAAGTTTAAAAAAAAAAAAAAAAAATCACACTCAAGAAATTAATTTAAATAGAGTGTACCAAGCTCTAATACCAATTGAAAAATAAATGACTTCTAATTTACCGTGTGTGTATGCACAATGTATAACAAAATATTATAAATGCAGAATTTAAAGAACACAAATATTTTGTTAACGAAGTGGAAACTCAATTAAGAGAAAAACCACTCCGGGGCAGCCAAACCCAGGAAATCAGCTATCTAAAGACAAAGTTAGTATAAAGACAATAACACTTACATACCCGATGCAATGATCGTATCTTGCACTCTGACACGTAACCCAACATGAACGCCTCCTAACCAAGTTCCTACTTGAAGAGGTCTTCTATGGATTCATTTACCTTAGGGCTCATCCCTAAGATAGACTTCAATTATGAGCACAACAACAACACAACGCAATGGCTTGAGAGCTAGCCGATCTTCACAATTTCTCCCTAAAATATACTCTCTAAGCTATAAAGAATTCAATACCGAATTCTATAAAGAATATATGCCTAGAGGCATCTATTTATAGGCTATAGAAGACCTAAATCGACACTGATTCGGTTTTCTATAGGCGGCATCCAGACGCAAGCTAAGGCCGTCTGGATAGACAATTGTGCAACCAGCTTTCGATAACGCACTCTACGCGTTTCCATATTAGGGTCGCATCCGGATGGTGTTGGCCTAGAGTACGGACGGTTGTACTTCTACTGCACGTAATTACCATAATAAGGACCGCGTCTGGATGGTGTTACCCTGACGTCCAGACGATTGCAATTCTTCTCCACATCTTACCTTATTAAGGATCACGTCCGGACGATGTTGCCCTAACGTCCAGACGAATGCAGCTGTCTTCCCATATACGTGTTTGCGAAGGAAATCTGATTATTTGTCGAACTCTAAAGAGCGTCCGGACATGTTACCATGACGTTCAAACGGATGCAAGCTTGAACTGTTTGAAGCTTCTTGACATTGATGGGCCGTCCGAACGAAAACTTGGGATCCGACTTCTCTGAGTTGGAATTTGCACAGAATCTTCTTCGAATATCTTGAAACACTTTTCTGAAATGAAGACTTTGAAATAAACAACATCCCTGATAAAATTGCAACATTACATAATAGTGATTTTGTCAAACAGAATGCAGCCAACACAAATTAACAATGACGTTTAGAAGAACCACCAACAATATTGATAATAGAAGCCAACTGAATAAAGAACTGATGAATATGCTTGGCTTCTCTAGATGTTGCAACTAAAGCTAATTGTAGTTTATGAGCCATGCAATGCACATAATATGCATAGGGACAATCCCTCAAAAATAAAGCTTGTAACCCATTCCATTCACCACGGATATTACTACTTCCATCATATCCCAGACCTCGAATATTCTCAATTTGAAGGTTGTAACAAGAAAGAACAACACATATATTCTTTTTCAAAGTTGCTGCAGTAGTATCATTGACATGCACGACATGAAAGAATCGCTCTCTTATAAAACCATCTTTATCAACAAACCTAAGAATAATAGCCATTTGCTCACTTTTTGACTCATCTCGAGCTTCATCAAAGAGAATGCAAAATTTGGCATTCCCAATTTCTTTTTGAATCACATCCCGTACTTTATTTGAAATAATATGTAGAATTTCCTTTTGAATTTTGGGTGATGTATATTTCGCATTCTATGGAGGATTTTCCAAGACAAGTCCAGAAACACCATCATTATAAGTTGTTAGGAGCTTTATCAATTCAACAAAGTTACCTTGTGAAAAATAAAATTGACTTCTAATTTACCAAGTGTGTGATAGTGTGCAACAAAATATTTAAATTACGGAATTTAAAAGAGACAAATATTTTGTTGACGAAGTAGAAACTCAATTAAGAGAAAAACCACTCCGGGGCAGCCAAACCCAGGAATTTCACTATTCAGAAGACAAAGCTAGTTACAAAGTAGTAGCACTCACATACCCTTATGTAGCGGTCATACTTTGAACTCTGACGTGTAACCTAATAAGAGTCGAATGTTGCATATTCAAGCCCCTTAACTTATATATGTTAATTCCTTAGCATTGTTATTTGTTTGATTTTGTGTTGTTTTATTGTTTTGAAGTTGTAAATAAAGATGCAATTAATTCTATTGATTTTGGGCTTAAAGCACTTTGAGGAGACCTAGAAGATATTGGTAAGCTTAACCAATCATAATAGAAGACTTATATGATGTGGTTAGGTTTAATAAAATCAAGTGAAGAATTAAATCGGAATTTCTCCACTAAGAGTCAAAATCGGATTGGATTCAAATTTGGATATTGCACATGTCTCAGTGTTTGAATCATAACTTTTTCCTCAGATATCTGATTATAATGAAATTGGTGGCGTTAGAAAGCTAATAAAAAATGCAACAACTATGTCAAAAATATATTTTCCCTAATTCTAACGTTTATTATGCCAAAATAACCCCCCAATAAAAGACTACAATTCTTGACGAATTTAGAATCATTTTCCTACTTAGATTGAAGTTTCGATCTCCTACTTGGACAAAAAGACTCAAGAGATGATTTTTCTAGAATTCCAAGGGCTTCTAGGACTTGTGTGCTCCCTATAAATAGACCCATAAGCTTCAAGAGAAGGTGTGCTTGTGCTTAGCTTTAGCCATAAAATTCTTCTTGGAGGCTTGACAAGTTGAAGATGAGAAGAACATGGCAGGAGGCCATCCCAGCACCACGATGAACGACTAAATTCTTACAAGGGTGTTGATGTAGCCCTTTCCAAGGACCAATGGTTTAATTGTATTTTAATTTGGTATTTTCTATATGCATGATGGTTGTATAATTGTGAGAATTGATATTAATGTTTATATTCAATCATTATGAATTTCTTATTTTGTCTTAGAAAGTCTTTTATATTGATTGAACTCAATCCTTCATATTTTTTGTGATTATGTGAATGATTGTTATACAACGGTTTTAATTGACATATGAACAAGAGGGTTAGATAGACCATGCCTAGGGAAGACAGATTGTACTACACCCTAGTTTAGTGTAATTTAGGTAGACAGTTCGTACCAACTGAAGATGGGTTATATTATTCCATTGATTGTATGTATCTTATTAAAGACGTAGCTAATCCATACCTAGGGAAGACGGGTCGTACCGCATCTTAGTGGTTAGGTGGACAGTCCGTGCCAACCGAAGATGGATTATACTTATTCTTTAGAAGTAATCTCTTGACTACTCAAGTGAGACGAGCCTTATATCATGCATAGTATGAATTTTCCTTGTTAATTTATGATTGATTATTGTTATGCGGTGAGTGGTGAAATCAATCTCTTATTCTTTATCTCATCCATACTCTCTTTAAATTTATGTTTCTTTTACTTTTATGTATTTATTTTTAGAAAACAAAAATCAAACAATCTTTTCTTTAGTTATTTTTAATTTTCATAAACTTGATAACAATACCCCTGCAGTGCTTAAGGTTCGACACCCTTTCTATAGTCTTATCCTACAAGGATTCATCCTATTGCGAATGGTAATTTTTATTATTAATATATTTTGGTAAATAAAAGACCACATCATAACCCAACACGAACGCTTCGCAACCAATTCATCTACTTAAAGGGTTCTTCAATGGAATCATTTACCTTAGGGCTCCTCCCTAAGATAGACTTCACACAAACACAGCAACGGCACTTGGTAACAGCTAGAGAGTAAGCGGATTAGCACAACGACTCCTAAAATATTCTCTCTAAGTACTATGGAATTCACTATCGAATTCTTACAAATAACATGCCTAGAGGCCTTTATTTATAGGCTATAAAAGACCTAAATCAACACTGATTTGGTTTTCTCTAGACGGCGTCCAGACGATAGCTGAAGGCGTTCGAACAGACAACTGTGCAATCGGCTTTCCAAATTTGCTGATATTCTTTCCTTAATATAGCCGCGTCCGAATGGTGTTGCCCTAGCGTCCGGAAGGTTGCACTTCTGCTGCACCCAATTTTCATAATAAGGTCTGAGCGTCCGGACAATGTAGACTGATGTTTGGACGGTTGAACGTCTTCTGCACGACTTGCCTTATCAAGGATAGTGTCCTGACAGTTGCAACTGTCTTCCCATAGTTGTGTTTTGGAAAGAAAATCCTTTTACTTGTCGAAAACTGAATGGCATCCGGACGTGTTGCTGAAACGTCCGGACAGATGCAACTTGGAACAGTTCGAAGCTTCTCGACACAGATTGAAGTCTGGATGGAAAGTTCTCGTCGTTTGAACGGATGATGCTTGACAGATGAGCATCCGGACGGAATACCACGTCGTCCGGACGGATGCAAGAGACTTGAAATTTACTGTCTTGAATTCTGCATAGAGTCTTCTTGAAGAACGAAATCAAGGTGTAGACTCTGAATGTAACAACATTCCTGTCTAATAAGCATCATTACATAGAAGTGATTTTGTCCAATAGAATGCAGCCAATCACAAACTAACATCTTGATTTTTTGAGTTAGGCCTTTCATCATGACCTCTAAAGGCACATGTTCGGAATGCTAGCCATTGAACACTAGCTACCAAGGCTTTGAGTCGCAACCGATTATTCTCTATTTCTTGTGATGTTTGTTTTTCAACTAACTTGTCAATATGCCGTGACTAATTCATTAGATCCTTACAACATTTCACAGCATTTTTATGTGGTGAATTTGGATCTTTCCCCACATGTCCCATTAAAGAACTATTCATATGTTCACTGTTCAAGGTTCCGTGTAAATTATATTAAATCATTTAATGAATCCAACTCAATAACAAATCATAACGAATATCCAATTGAAATCAAATCATCCAATGTATCCGTTTGATAAATAAATCACAATGGATGTCCTCTTTCAATCAAATGATTCAATGTATCCATTGGTTGAAACACATTGAATATCCAACTTTTAACAAATAATCATTCAACTAAAAGACATAAATCAATTAATTGAATATTGGACCTGAACAATAAGTTGATAAATATCGGGATTATATAAATAAAATAATAAGAACATGCGTTATCAATGACGAGGTTTCATCTTCAACCTTAGTTGAAGATTTAGCCTCTCATGACTAGAGATAAAATCTTAACTTGAATTGAAATCATCAAAACTACTTATCTCTTACAAAATAAAAAATACAAGAAGAAAACCTGAAAAAGACGTGTCAAGAGCTGCTCAAACTGCTCTTGGGAAAACGTAAAAAAAATAATCTCTGCAACTGCGTCTCCACATCTGTTCTCCTTCACCCCCCCCTCTCTACAAAGAAAAGAAAGAAATATATATAAAGTGTTAGTATTTTGGCCTCATTCTGTGTTTGGACAAAATCACTTATGTGTAAAGTTGCTGTAAACAGGGATTCCACTTGTCAGAGCATTTTCAGAAGACTTTGCACTGCGAAAAAGATAGAAGATTTCAGATTCCCTGTCAGCCATCCGGACGACATGTCATCCCGTCCGAACGCCCATCTGTCCATTGTTCCATCCGTCCGGACGACGTGTTCATTCCGACTGGACGCCAGACAGACCAGCATCATTCGTCCGGACGACGTATCCTTTCCGTCCAGACCCTACATTGTATCGAGAAGCTTCTATTCCAGCTTGCATCCGTCCGGACATCTCAACAGCCCGTCCGGATGCCTATCAGTACTCGAACAGTCTCAGATTCTTTCCAAGTTCCAATAAAGGGAAGATCGATCAACCGTCCGGACGATGTGGTATCCCGTCCGGACGCGCGCTCATCAGTTAAGAAAATTGCCGATTCGACTTCAACCGTCCGGATGTCTGCCTCTCTTGGTCCGGACGCACTCATAACAGATATGGAAATTGCGTGTTGAATAATTGCTGTCCGGACGTTCATCCCCCTTGGTCCGGACGCGCTAAGCCTTATATGGAAATTACTTGTAGCGGACGTGCGACCATCCGGACGTCAATGTCTCACCATCAGGACACATGTCTTAAATAGGAAAGATTTTCAATGAAATTTTTGGAAAATCCTGTCACACAGTTGTCCGTTCGGACGACCCAAGTTCACCTTCCGGACGGCGTCCGTACATATTACAGCAGTCGCCCATTCTGCACCTCAACCTATAAATAGAGGCCCCTGGGCATTGAGAACTGCAAGAATTCGGTATTGAATTCCACAAGAGCTCAGAGAAGTTCAAGATCCCTCTGAAGCCGTTTCAAGTGTGCTGCGCTACAACTGAAGTCTATCTTAGAGGTCGGCTCTAAGGTAAGGAATTCCATTGAAGACCCCTTCAGGTAGGAGACCTGGTTGGGAAGCGTTCGTGTTGGGTTATACGTCAGAGAGCAAGGTACGACCACTGCATCGGTACATGTGAGTGTTACTATCTTGTATCTAGCTTCGTCTTCTGAATAGTGGAATTCTTGGGTTTGGCTGCCTCGGAGTGGTTTTTCTCTTAATTGAGTTTCCACTTCGTCAACAAAAACTATGTGTATTTTATTTTCCGCTGTGCTTGATTTTTGTTGACACTTGTTGCACACACTTTATTTTAGAAGTCAATTTTGATTTTCATAGAGCTTGCAAGGTCTTTGGTCTTTTAGTTGGCAGCAAATTAAGCTTTCCAAGCTTAGAGTTTTGGCGCATGCACACGTATGGAAAGAACTCGGTGTTGCACTTTTCCTTATTAAGGTAACTTGTGCACGTAAAGGGCTGCTGCCTATTTCTTCCTGGAGAGAAGCATGTGTCGGTGCTGCACCCTCCAAAAATAGAAAACGAGTATAAGCTTAAGAGCTGGCGCCGCACACATCCTCGTTTTAGGTCAAGACAACAATTCTCTCCCAGGTCTTCAAGAAAAACATGCAGGTAAAGTCCTCTTGCGCCTCCTCCTTGTGCATGTTCAAGAAAGGAAAAAAATAACAATGCTTCAGATTTGTTTCGGCACTACCTGTCTTTGGAAAGATCTTTCCAAATCTGGTTCGATGCTTGGTTTCCTGGATAACCACATGTAAGGAGCTGCACTTTCCTTAAGAAAACATGCATCTTTGGTCTGCCAGTTATGGAAATAACATATGTCTCGGCCTGTTTGATTATTTCCTGGAGAATAACATGTTTGGGTGCTGCCAGCTCTTTCCTTAAGAAGAATCGCGTATGCAGTATGTTCGGTGCTTCCCACTCACGTCGGTTACATCTTTGGGTCTAGAAAAATACATCAAAAAGGCGCCGCACACGTCCTTCTTTTGTTTTTTCCTCTTTTACATTTTGCTTCACCACCTTTTGTCTTTTTGTTACAAGAGAAAAGAAAATGAATTCTTCAAGTTCAAGGGCACAAATTTCGTGACTCTTTTCTTTTAGATTGCAATTCCACAAAAATACCGTTATTTTCTCTCAATGACCTGCAAAACACTAAAATACCAAAACTATCCAAAAACATTAGAAAATAACAAAACTAAAGACTAGGGGTGTGCGCGGGCCGGATTTAAATATTTTTCGCAACCCGCCCCACAGTGAACGGGTTTGAAAATCAGGGACCGCAACCCGCATAATGAATGGTCAACCCGATGGGCCTCAGGTAGCACGGATTGGGACGGGTTCATGTGGGTTCGGGTATTCTTTTTTTTTTTTTTTTTGTCTGTGCCCAAAACTAGGTGGGCTGTGGCCATATTTTAAATTTGTTAAACAATCAGATTTATGTCACATAGTCTGGGCTTCTCAACTCTATTTATTTATGTGAATATTCTGAATATTGTTTTTTCATTCATATGCAACCCAAGAAATGGAAATAAATAAAAATAAAAATCAATAACTAAAGTAAACAAAACAAAACCTACACTAGAATCGACAGTAATTCACATTCAAACCTCAAAATTCAACCATTTCTCAAGAATCTCAACACATTTTTATACAAAATCAATGAATCATCACTGCCCGTTCACCAGAATTAGGAATAAAAAATTCATCAATGAAATCATCACTCTGTGAGGGCCGACGGTGAGAAATTCTTCAATGAAAGTTATGCAACATCAAGTCATCAACCCATAAGAAAGTAACATCATATCACTAATAGAATTACATTTTAGAAATATTAAAAGCCATTTGAGATAGAGAGAGATGAAGACTAAAAGTATGAAATACTTATACTAACAGCCAGCAGTGGAAGTTGACGACAACGACGAGTGAAGATTTCTTCACAACAGAGGGATCGACTTGGTCGAGGCACAAACTGAGTCTGTGTGGAAGATGAGTGAAGAACCCATCTGTGTAGCCATGGCCTAGTCACATTCAAGCCTGCAAGAAACTTCTTTTAGTCCAATCAGGGTCGAACCGTCATGAACTAGGTTCCTTTTCTCGTGATTCCTCAATAACAACGTCTTTCAATGAGAAGTCATAGAGAATATCACTTTCTGTATCAACTTGAAGCTCTCTAAACATTGCCATCACTTGAATCATGGTTGGCCGCCAGAATGGCTTGTCATCTAGGCATTCAAAAGCAATCCTCAGATATTGGAACAGTTCAGCTTCACCAGATTGCAGTGTCATCAACTCAGGGTCAAGTATCTCATTACTTCTTTTCTCTAGGGTTTCACAGTTTTGGGAACTTTTGGCATTTGGGAGAAAATCTAAAGATTGATGCTATGCGGGAATCAGGATGAGCTTGCTTAAACATACCTCGGGGTGGGGCAGGTTTCGGGGCAGAAAAGTCCCATTTCCTCAATCCACCCCATAAGTCACGGATCAATGTTTAATCTATCCGCATATACCAATTACAACTTAATACCCGTTAAAACTAGGGTGGGCGGGTCGGATCGGTGCGGATCTGTGGGTACGGGGCGGATCTGCCCACTCCTACTAAAGACTTAACAAATGCAAATTAAGGGGTCCAAATATGCAATATTTGACACTCGTTAATCCTTTAAAGAAATAATAATAATAAAAAAGGTTCCTTTGTAATTATATGTATTAGTGTTATGTGTGAATTTAGATAATTCTACTTACGACTTACTTTGAATGCTGGGGCGCTACACCTAAGGTCCATCCCATATCTTATCGTGAAGTTGTTGACTATGCCAAGGTTTGTTAGCTATCCTACATCAGTACATATTATCAAGAGATTGACAACCCAACTCCAAGTAGGTAGGGTTGATTACTAATCCCACATCATATTGGGAAGTTGACAACTTAGGTCAAACTAGCCAAGACTGATCACCTTACTCACATCTTATTAGGAAATTCACAACCCAGCTCGAATTGGCTAGGATTGATCACTAATCTCACATCATCTTGGGAGGCTAACAGCCTAACTCGGACTAGGCATGGTTGGTCACCTACCCACATCTTATCGAAAAATTGACAACCTAGCTTGGACCAACTAGGGTTAATGACTAATCTCATGTTCTATTGGAAAGCTAATAGCCCAACTCATATTTGCCAAAAGCTAATCACCTAGCCCACACCATAGCGGGAAATCAACAACCTAGCTCGAACTGGCTAGGGTTGATCACTAATCCCACATCATAGCAAGAAGTCGATGACCAACCCAAGGTTGATCGCCTTGCTCATATCACCTTGGGAGGATGACAACCCGGCTCAGACTAGTTAAGGTTGATCGCCAAGCGTTGCAATTAGACATGTTTAGGCACTAGGAACTTGTTGGTGGAAATAAATGAAAAAGGTAAAAGGAGAGAAAATACAAAATAATTACACGATTTGACAATGTGCCTATATCCACAAGAGAGCGACAACTTTAACGTTAAGTCAAAATCCAATGACTAGGGTTACAACATCACATATTTATAGCACATCAACCTTGAAACCCTAACTTATGCCACATATTACATGATGTGGCATAAGTATTACGTCAACTAGTCCTGTGCTCTAGTGTAAAAACTCATTGATCCTAAGCACACTAGCATGTCTTCCAAATAGCTTCATGTGTTTCGGGCAGCTCTCCTCGGATTACCAAGTAACTTCTCTGCCTTGGGTAGCTCCTCCTCAGATTATCGAGCAACTCCTCTACCTTGAGTTCCGAGTAATTCTTCTCGAGCAATCTTGTGCGCTTCGGCATCTTGGGAATCCCATGCTCCTAAGTACTCTCCTGGAGCCCAATTATGAAATATGAGCCACATCTCACCACTCTCTCTCTTCAAAAAAAAAAAAAAAATTTAATAGAAACTTTACACTGAAAAGTGTTTTAAAGAAAATTAATAATTTTTTAAAAACAGTTGTGTTGAAAATTCATGTGACAACTAAATATTAGAAATGCGCATTTGGGTGTTCGATTTTTTGAAATTTGAATTCAACTATAATTTAGTGCGCAAATTTCGATGCAAATAAAGTTGAAAAAGATGTTTGAATGGTTTGATTTTATGAGATAAAATTAGAAAAAGAATAAAATCTGATTTGTTTTTGAGAAAGTGAGATAAAATCTTATTTTGGTCTTATTCCCAAACATACATTTTAATAGTTTTTCTAAAAAAAAATCAGCTAATTATGTCAAAATAAATAGAAGGGAAAAGTACACATACCCCATCTCAAACTACCATTCTATTGTCAATGTCCTCCCTAAACTACTAAAAAATTTCAATGTGTTCCCAAGGCTTGCCTAAAGACAAAAATAACCTTAACAAATTTTAAATTAGACAAAAATATCCTTAACAAAAACAAATAAAAAAAAGAACAAAAATTAAGAAAACAAAAATTAATTGTTTGAAAAAATTAAAATTAAAAATTAAAATTTCCCCCATGGTTTTTCATTTTTTTAAAATTAATTTTTCCTTTTTTTTTTATTTAATTTTTTGATTTTCTTTAGGTTTTAATTTTTTGAATGATATTTTTGTCATTGGAGGACATTAATATTTTTTAGTAGTTTAAGAAATGACATTAACAATAAAATGATAGTTTAAAAAAAATATATGTAATTTTTCCAAAATCTTCTTCACAATATATATATATATATATATATATATATATATATATATATATATATATATATAGGATGTGGGATGTAAAACAATTTCCTTACTATTTTGTAAGCTTCGGATGGCTATATTTTCCTTTCATGTATTGCATTATTTATTTTTAAAAAAGCCTAGTTTCCAAAAGAAACACAGCCCAGCCTTAATTCTTGTATAGTCGGCTTAGAGCATTCTTAGTAGCCTCACCAAATTTTACTTACCAAAATAACTAAAAATCACTTTTTTCTATTTTGGTGAGCCACTTTATTAAAATTCCCCCAGCAGCCTTACCATTTCAACTAGTTAATATTCACTACTCCAAATAATAATTTTTTCATATTTATTTATTTTTTCTCTATATAATCTTTTTACAAAAAATCATTCATATCCATGAAATAAGGACATTATCGTGTGAGAGATGGGAGATAGGAGAAGAAAATGAGAGAAAAAAGGAAAAAAAAGTGTGCTAATCATATGAGAGAGAAAGGTGAAACAAAATTTGGTGAGTGGGTTGTTGAGTGAAAATGCCTCATCTAATTTGGTTAGTAATTTCAGTCATCAAATTTTTTTGGTTAAAATGGTGAAGCTGTTAGGAATGGTTTTTCAAGATTTTCATCAAATTGGCTCACCTACTAAGAATGCTCTTAGAAGGAAAAAACAAAAAAATCACTGCTGCTTGTGAGTGACAATTTTCACACGACTTGCTACATCGTAAAGTAGATTAAGGTCTATTGATTTTAGACATTTAATTAAATGTTTTTGGTTAAAATTAATTTATATAATTTTATACTTATGTTTTGATATAATCAAACTTAAAATATGATATTTAGTATTGTCAATTTTTTATACGAAATGCGAACTTGACACGAACTCAATAAGAAATTAATAGATTAAAGTTGAAAGGTCTAAATACTTAATTAAATAAAAATTTGACTTATATAATTTTATTTATATGTCTCAACATTCGAACCGTCACCAGTAGTGCCTAAAGTCCTTTTCAAAAAAACAAAAAGTAGTGCCTAAAGCCCTAAACCATGATGTGGCCCGGAACAACGGGCCTCAAGGCTCAAACCCGTGGCCCGGGCATTCTAAGCGCGGGTATAGATTAAGAAACCCGGCATTTTCACTAGATTCTAGAACCTCCAGTTTCTGCGCTCGTAGCGATTCAGGTTAGAGAGAGAGAGAGAGAGAGATTTCATCAAGTGATAAAAAGAATATAAAGGATCTCTGAGAACTTTAATCGGCAATGGCTTCCGGTGAGTTCTTTATGTTCTTTCTTTTGTTTCGTCTTTTGTGGGTAAAGATTCGCTCCAATGTTCTGTTTGGTGGAGGAGAAAATTGAAGAAGAGGAAGGAATCTAGGTTTTTGAATCTGTTTTTTTTTTTTTTTTTTAATATTTTTAATATTATTATTATTTTTATTCTTTTGGGGTTCAAACAAATGAGCCAATGATTTCTTTTCCTATATTTTTAGGACAATTTTCTTGGCGGCTGATTTCGTATCATAAGTAAACTTTAATGTAGTGTCTAACTGTATTGTATGCTTATGTAAACCTCGTTTCCTTGGAAATAACATGATTTTAGATATGGTAGATTACGCTGCATTTAGGTTTAAAAATTAAAAGAGATATTGGCTGTCAATTTGATGTAAGTAAAAGTTTCTCTTTGTTTTGTCTCTTGGTGGAGAATCGTTAATAGTGTAAAGGGCTTGTTTTCTTTAGGGATTTTTTTAGGGGATTTAGCAGAGAGAATGAGAGAAACAAGGATGAATAATTCTGGAATTCATTAAAAAGGGAAATATATAGGGAGCATTCGAGAGCTCTAGTCTCCTTGATAAAAATCAAGTAACTTCTGGAATTCTTCATATCCTATCCTCACCTCTAGCTCTCCTTAAATAACTGTTGCATTCTGTTAGAAATCCTAACAGAATGGACAACTGGGATATTCCTCTAAAACGCATAAAGGAAATACATAAAACGAAAACAAAGAAAAGAGCAAAATGACAACCTTTAAAAGCGCAAAATGCAGGAAAGAAATTAACATAGATTCTGCTGATGTCCAACCCAAGGTTCTAGACTATTCTCTGCCACGTATGAGCTGCTGAGTTAGTCCAGTGAGTCAGCCGAGTGTTTCTACCTCCATAATCACCATCTACCTCCAGCTATAGCATCCCTTCAGTAATAAACCCTTAACAAAGCCTCCCTCTCAAAGCACCTTGCCCACAAGGTGCAGATATTGAGCTAAAGGCCAAGGAGATGCACTGTAATTGAAATAACTCTGGCCAAAAATAATTAGTGAAGATTTTATCTCGATCGGAGACAATGGTGGTGGGCATCCCATGGAGCTTCAGGACGTTGGCCAAGAAGGCTTGATCCACCCGAGAGGCAGTGTAAGGATGGGCAAGAGAGATGAAGTGCCCATATTTTGTAAATCGGTCCACAACCACCATAATCACAGAGAAGCCATGAGACAGTGGCAACCCCTCAATGAAATTCATTGAGATGTCCAAACAGACAAGACTAGGAATGGGTGAGGGTTGCAATAGGCCTAGGGGATGAACCGTTTCATGCTTTCTAACTTGGCAGATTTCACAATTCTGAACAAATAGCTTTATATCCCGACGCATGCCTTTCCAGTAAAAATCGGCCTTTGCCCAATGAATGGTTTTATGGTAGCCGGAGTGACCAGCAGTGGGGTTGGAGTGAAGAAACTCCAAAAGTTGAAGCTGGAAGGGAGATTTTTTAACCACTCAAAGACAGCCCTTCTTGAGGAGTAAACCTTGTTGCATGGAAAAACCCCGAGGAACAGTCTGATTGTTCTGAAGACCAAGGATGATATTTTGAGTTGCCGGGTTCGGAGCATAAGAAGCTTCCAAATCTACTACCCATGTTGGAGTAGGGAACGAGAGGAGAGAAATCGAAATGTTCTCAGAAGCTGGAAGATTTTCATATTTACGAGACAATGCATCGGCCACTTTGTTTTCACGGCCTTATTTGTACTCGATAATGAAGTCGTAGCCCATTAACTTGGAAATCCAGCGTTGCTGTGCAGCTGTAGCAACCTTTTGTTCTAACAAATACTTAAGAGACTGATGATTTGTTTTGACAACAAAGCAAGTATGGCCTCCATTTCTGGACGGCTGTCACCAAAGAAAGAAGCTCCTTCTCGTAAGTAGAGAGAGACAGAGCCCTGCCCTTGAGAGCTTGACTGAAGAAATTGATAGGGCGTCCCTCTTGCATTAAGACAACACCCAACCCAGTGTTGCAAGCATCGCATTCCACAATGAAGGGCTTGGTGAAGTCAGGCAGGCGCAACATGGGTGGGCGAGTAACAACCTCAGGACGCATAAAGGCCTTAGTAGCTGAGGCAGTCCACTGAAAGGCATTCTTGCGTAAGAGGGCTGTCAAAAGAGCGGCAATGATGCCATAGTTCCGGATAAACTTTCGGTAATACCCTTTGAGACCTAAGAATCCCCGCAACGTTTTAAGATTGTGAGGAAGAGGCCATTGAACCATTGCCTCCAACTTGGAGGGATCATCTTGTACCTCTTGGTTGGAAATGAGGTGACTGAGATAGTCGATCTTTGAGACTCCAAATCGGCGTTTAGACTCCTTAGCATAAAGCTGATGTTCCTGCAAAACTGCCAAAACTTGCCTAAAATGAGCCAAGTGATAAGTGAGGGTGCGGCTGTATGCCAATATATTGTCAAAAAAGACAAGCTCAAACTGCCGAAGAAAGGGTTTGAACAAATTGTTCTTAAGACCTTGAAAAGTGGACGGGGCGTTGGTAAGCCCGAAGGGTATTACGAGAAACTCGTAATGGCCATCATGGGTCTGAAAGGCTGTCTTGGGCACATCGTCTAGCCGAACCTTGATCTAGTGATAACCGGAGCGTAAGTCCAATTTGGAGAAGATTTGCGCACCAAACAGTTCAAGAGTTCGTCGATTTCAGGAATGGGATACCTATCCTTAACTGTGGTGTTGTTTAAGGCCCGGTCATCGACATATAAGCGCCAGCTACCATTGGCCTTACGAACCAGTAAGACCAAGGAGGAGAAAGGGCTCTGACTTGGTTGGATGACCCCAGAGCGTAAAAGATCCTCAAAAATCTGTTTGATCTAGGCCTTCTGAAAATACTGTTACCAATATGGACGCACACTGACTGGAGTAGGGTCATGCAAAATGGAGTGATCAAAAGACTGAGGTGGAGGTAACCCTATTGGCCCAGCAAAAACCAAGCTAAATTCCAGTAATAAGGCGCGGATGGAGTCCAAAACTGATGATGCCAAATGAGGAGGGTCCTAAGCCCAAAGTTGCAACAAGAAACCTTTGTTGCTGGAGGGGCGAAGAAAACGAGCCCCATCTTCTAAGGTAAAATCCGAAGGTACCAACCCTATTAAAATGGTAAGGTGAGAGCAGTGCCCGAACTTCAGGTCATGAGGTTAAAAGTCCCAAAGGACAGGACCCAAGGTACTGAGCAAATCGACACCTAAAACCATGTCACACCCACCCAGAGGAATGAGGTAAAAGGTGGTAGTAAACACATGACCTTGGATTTTGAGGGTAACAGAATGACATCTCCCTTCACTCTCAATCTTAGACCCATTAGCGACCCTAATCTGTAATTTCACACCTGTGTCTACATGCAGAGGAACCCTACGTAATATAGCTGGGTCGAGAAAGCTATGAGTACTGTCGGAATCAAGTAAAATGACAACTCGGTGGTTTCTAAGCATACCCACCAACCTCATAGTATTTGGACTCAAAGCACTGGCAATAGCATGCAACGAAATTTCAGTTTAGGCTCTCCGTAATCAGTAGAATCCTCAAAGAAAACTTCATCTAATTTTTCCTCAGTTTAGGTCTAAATGATTCCGGAGAGCCTACTAAGGTTTGGGTCTGAATGCGCCAGTCGTCATGAGGAAACTCTAGATCCTCATCCTCGCGGTGGAATCGATGATCATCCTAGTCATCCTGCCGCTCCAACTCATGTTGGCGCCGATCATCCTGCCCACCACCAAAGGTGGCAGTGCCGGGTGAGCTTGGTTAGCTAGAACTGTCCGGAGCATATCTGTAAACTCCCGGAGCTGAAGCCGAACATTATCGTTAGTAATGTGTTGCTGGGCAATAGCATCTTGGCATTCCTTGACAGAATCCAAAAGATGATGCATGTGGGTCCCTTCGGCCATGGAACCCAAAAGAAGGAAAGAAAAAAAAAATTGGCAGAGAAAGGCAGCAAGAAGGGAAGAACCGAACGGCTCTGATACCAAATGTAAAGGGCTTGTATTCTTTAGGGATTTTTTTTAGGGGATTTAGCAGAGAGAATGAGAGAAACAAGGATGAATAATTATGGAATTCATTAAAAAGGGAAATATAGGGAGCATTTGAGAGCTCTAGTCTCCTGGATACAAATCAAGTAACTTTTGGAATTCTTCATATCCTATCCTCACCTCTAGCTCTCCTTAAATAGCCGTTGCATTCTGTTAGAAATCCTAACAGAATTGACAGCTGGGATATTCTTCTAAAACGCATAAAGGAAATACATAAAACGAAAACAAAGAAAAGAGCAAAACGACAAGCTTTAAAAGCACAAAATGCAGGAAAGAAATTAACATAGATTCTGCTGACGTCCAACCCAAGGTTCTAGACTATTCTCTGCCACGTATGAGCTACTGAGTCAGTCCAGCGAGTCAACCGAGTGTTTCTACCTCCATAATCACCATCTACCTCCAGTTATAGCATCCCTTCAATACTAAACCCTTAACAAATAGTTGGTGGGTTAGCATGAAACCATGCATAAATTTTTTGAAGTTGTGAGTTACATGTATTTATTTTATTGTAGTGGCTTGAATGTGATTAATCGCTAAAACCAATATTACTTCCTTGGATTATTTATGAACATCATCACTTTCCTCGAATAATGGGTTATCATTGCACAGGGAAGAATTCCTTGATTTCTACCTATGCACTCATTTTTTTTTCTATGAATACATATGCACTCATAGCTTTCCCTTTTTCTTTCTCTCTCACATTTTGTATTGTAAAAGCTAATTTAGCAATGACCCGTATGCTTTTAGGAAAAAGAAACTTGATTACGAATTTACTGTTTGAATTCTTTTAGATGCGGACATGGAGGATTACGGATTTGAGTACTCGGAAGAGGAGCAAGAGGAGCAAGATGTTGACATTGAAAATCAGTACTACAATGCAAAAGGTATTTCCAATTGACTTATTTCTGGTTCTTTTGTTCTTACATGCGTCTAGATATTAGGAAAAGCTTGTGAGTTTTGGAATTTAAAGTTCAGCTCTAAGATTTTATTTTGTCTTGCATAAAGCTCTTTAATATGTTTGTAATTAAGGTTGAGAAGCTAGCCATTACATGTTAAAAAGGTTTCAGCAAAGTTGTAGTTTCAAAAAGTATATATCAATTACGAGGGCTTTGCCTTTTCTTTTAATAAATTATTATTGATAAAAAAGTACGTATCAATTTGTACAAATGCATGGATGGGACTGTGAATGTGCATTTCAAAAATGTTTTCTGAAACTTATCTGACAAAAGTTGTTTGTCAGAATCTCAATTTCTTTACAAAATTTTTATTTTGATACTTGTTTAAGAAAATGGGGCAACATAAATCTCCTTTGCAAATTTTTCATCTTTTTTTTTTTTTTGATAAGTAAGAAAAACTTTATAAAAAAAAGCGTAAGGCGCTCCTAAATACACATGAAGTATACACAAAAACAACCAAAGTTAACCCGCAAAAACTCACAACACCAAGGCCCCATAAAACGAAAAAACCAAAAACAAACTACAAAAGGACCCAACTAAGAACAAGACTACCCAATACCCGCCAAGGCACAACAAGCCTACAACATGTGTGCCTTGCCTTTCCTACGCGTAGAGGGATATTTTGCGTCACCATAATTGGTGGAGCTATGCAAATTCAAAAGCTCCATTTTTTCCTTTATAGACTTCTAGCGCGCAATCAACTGGAATTCCTCTTCCATGGCATCCCGAATAGCTATGGCGTCTTCCCCAAAATCCCAATCCATCGCCCAATCTAAAGGCAAACCATCCCAATAATCATCTTCTTCCTCCTTCAACACCACAATCTTCCCGTTATGATCAAAACCGACTGGCCAATTTCGGGATTGGAGAAACCATTTAAGCAACCACTTGAAGGGGAGGAAGGACCTACCACCCCGCCATTGTTGACCTCCCCAGGCGACGCGGGGCGGACTGAAACTATCGGGGGAAGGTTGAGAAACCCTTTCCTAAAAAGGCCATGATTCACTGGCGTCTTTGACTTCTTCATTGCAGGAGGCTTTGCTGCCTTCTCCGCTGGCGGCTCTATACTCGTTACCTTCTTATCAACGTAGCCAATAGATATCTTCACGGCTTCCAGGAAATCAGAAAGTAGCACATCATTCCATTTTACAGATTGCCCTTCCCTCAGATTTTTCACCCTCTTGTGGTAACACTGAAAAGGCTTAGAAACTACCATGGGGAGGGGAGAACGCTGCTCCAGTGAGAGACGGAGGGGCATAATAGGTTTTAGGAATCTGAAGCGTCCCCAATGGAGTGAACTTAAAAATAGGATCCGAAGGAGCAGGATCTGCCGGAAAACCCAAATTTGGTGCCGGCGAAGGGGGGAAACCGAATACTTTAGATAGAGTTGACAATTCGGGTCGGCGGGTCGGGTTTGTGTCAACCCGGCTGACCCGAAAACACAATCGGGTTCGACACGAACTCGACCCGATTATTAATCGGGTCAGAAAATTGAACACGAACACGGCCTGATATTGAACCAGGTTACACGACACGAACCCACGGACACGTTTAGTTAACGCATGCTCACTGAGTCACTGGGTCACTGCACTTCTCACTGGTACTGCCTCACTCCACAGGCCACCGCCAAGACCCTTGCGAAGGGTGGGGTCGAGACCTACCTGATCGACCTCCCACTGGCCATTGGACATCATAGACCGTCGGGTCACGAGGATGAAGATGATATTGCCGTTGAATGGGGCCGTGGACATCGGTCAGACCCTGAAGCCCCATGAGTACATCGGCATGGTGCGGCGCGAGATCCTGGAAGCGTACCTTCGGGACCGGGCCTTAGCGAGCGGCGCCAAGGTCATCAATGGGCTGTTTCTCAAAATGGACAAACCCAGCGACGGGGTGTCTCCGTACGTGCTGCGTTACACTGGGTAAGATGGAAAGGCCGGTTCAGTTGGGGAGAAGCGGACCTTGGCGCTCAGATCCCCGGTGCAAGATAAATCGTGAAGTGAAGGAGTGGTGCCGGTGCGGCGTGAAGAAGCCAGAAGGTGAAGTGAAGAAGATGAATGAAAGTGATGCGGTGCGGACCGTGTGGCTAGGGTTTTCTGACTTTTGCTTTTGCAGTTTTGCTGAAGCCTGAAGCCTGAATTGCCGTTGCCGTTTTTTAGACTTGAAAAAAAAATAAAAAAAATAAAACGTGTTTAATCGGGTTGACCCGATTATGACCCGAACCCGATTATCCCAGACTCAAACCCTATATTTTCGTGTCGTGTTCGTGTTGGGTTCACGGGTCGTGTTAAAAATTGCCAACTCTAACTTTAAAGGCTGGAGTCCAGCTATAAAACACTGGAAACACTTGGGAACTGCTTGACTCACCCTTGAAAGAAGACTTCGTCCCTATAACTGCCACCGACGAGGGCTCCGACCTAAAAGAATCCCCAACAAAAACCGATGAAGCTGGACTCACGCCCTCTGTGGCTCCCAACGCTGTAACCTCCAAACCCAGGAGGAAGCCGATTCAGAACCAACCCAGAAGACACCTCCGTTGTCGTCTTCGGCAGGGATGGCGGCGGATAGGAAACTTTAGGTTTTCGCACGAGTCGGGCCACGTGGAAACCTAAGGGTTTTCGATTCAGCCCCGACTTGCCAAACCGGTCCAGAACTTTCCTTATAGCCTGGCCCAATGCCAAATAAAAACCGGGACCCAACTTACGTCGTGTCCGCAGTCTTGAATTTTCAAAATTCAAACGAGAGTACTTACCCTGTGGACGAACATGCTGGTCTTTGTCCAGCAGATTAAGCAAATGAGACTCCAACAAGAAGCAATCTGTTGCCGATCTCGAATTAGCTTCTGCATGCCACACCGTCGGAAGAAGATCAAGTTCACAAGGTTCCACCAACGAAGCCCTTAACCAGGAACGACCACTACCCACTATGGGCAACGCCTTCACAGCAGTGGTCGAATTCGACGTCAATACCTTTGCAAAAGAAGGCCCCGTCCACTTTGGAACCAAGCCCAGAGTCGGTCGAACATCCTTCACAACCCTCTTCTCCGATGTAGATGAGGAATGGAGCCCGCAGCCCACTGAGACTGAGAGAAAATCTACAACCTTTCTCAGCTTGTCGGAGAATTTAAGCCATCCCCACCCTCTACGGCCCTCGGGGACAAGAATGGACCCTTTCCGACCGCCCAACCTGAACGTCGTCGCCTCTAAGAAGCGCCCAGCTTTATTCTCACCTCTTTGAGCAATCAGAACTTTTGATCCTTCTCTGAATGACGTAACAAAATCTCGCGCTTCTGGGAAACCCAACAACACTTCCAACGTCGACGCAAGCCACTCGAAGCTCTGAGAATTCTAGATGACCACACCCATAAAATTTTTCCTCTTCTCCTCCACCCTCAACGTCGACGCCATACCCAAAACCGAGAAGGTAAAAGACTTTTTTTTTTTTTTTTTGATAAGTAATAAACTGACTTTATTAAAAGCCTCAGGCGCCCCTTAGTACACCGGCAGTATACAAGAGAAAACGCAAAGCTGGAAATCGGAAAAAAACAACCCAAAAAAAGAAAGAAGGAAGCCCACCAAACAAACCCACGAGAACCTAAACCTACAAGAACAAAGAACCCCAACCCAACCCTCAAGGAACACACAACAAACCCACCCAAAAACCCACAGGAACCAACACCCTTAGCCCACAACCAACCCACAAACTACAGAACCTGAGCCTTTCCTCTTCTACTCCTAGAAGGCACACTCGCACCGTCGTAGTTTATGGAGCTCTTCAGATTCTGCAGTTCTCTCATTCCTTTGATCTTATACCGCTTCCCCATACTACCCCGATGAAAATCTTCCTCAATGGCATCCAACAAAGCTAGGACCGAATCTTCATCCTCAGCACCATCCTACTCCCACTCCAAATGTAAGTCGGGAGGAATAACGCCCAATGGGTGAGGAAAGTCACCTTCCTCTCCCTGATCCCACAAAACAATCTCCCCAGATGGGCTAAACCCTACCGGCCACTCCTGAGATTGGATCAAGCCATTTGAGTTGGGAGTCTCACCCTTGTCAATGGTCATCGATTTGTAGCCGCTCAAGGGGGAGGGAACTCTCGGGAGAAGGAACCCGCGTCGTAGCCCCACTCCCCCACTTTGCATCGGCAGGTTCTGAGCCACAGACCCGTCCATAGCCTGAGAAGAAGTACCCAAACACTGCGTCATCGGCGAGCTCAAAGCTGTCACTGCCTCATCAATCAGGGAAATAACCAACTTACTTGCTTTTGCCTTCGATTTCCGTTGATACCTCATGATTGATTTTGTTTCGGACGGGTAAATGGGAGCTCCACTGTCTGCCATCACCGGAAGAGGCAAACGAAACCTCTCTCCCAACGCATCCGCCCCCAAAGAGGGAAACTCAAATCCTTTAGAGTCCGAATCCATCCCCCCCAGCAGACATGGGGTTAAGTCACACACTACCGCTCGCAGGTTGGGCTTCGACGCACACACTGAGGCAAAAGGATCTTCAACCACCGCCGTGCACACGCTAGGACTTGCGCTGGAGAACTCGCCAGTATCCGACAACCCTCCACCCATGCCAGTCGTCGTCTTCACCTCTGACCTAGACCCATCTTGCCGGGCCAAACCAGGTTGAGCGGAGAAAGCCGGATTCTCCACCGGAGAAGAACCCCCCATCCACAACGAGCCTGACTTGAACACCGGAAGAGTAGAAGTCGACCCGTCCAATGCTTTCGGCGCCGAAGAGCCCAAACCCGACATTCCAGAGTCTAACCTCGCTTCGTCGAGACCACAAACCTGACGACACACCCGGAACTAAGACGACCAACCCAAAAAAACATCGCTGGAAAAAGAACCACCCAACAAAACAGAGAACCGAAACACAAAACTTGAGAAACAAGCAAGAGGCTAAGAAAGATAGAGGATGCGAGATGATGGAAAAGAAATTGAGCCCCTAGCTGCTGAACCCGTTAGATATGCTGCTGGTTAGATCCAAAATTTAATCTTTTGGCGGTACTGTTAAATGAGAATATAGTGGCAGTTAGCATGCCAAGCAAAAGAAGCAAAATGGAAAAGGAAAGAGGTACTTTCAATTAGCATATAAGATGTGGCATTATGAGATTCAGGATTACATAGGAGCTATTGTACCCCTCGTGGTTGATAGGTGTTGTATGTGAATAAGGAATGGGGAGTCTGTGAATCACCTTCTTCTCCATTGTGAGGTTGCACGCGCCTTATGGAATGCTATTTTCAGCCATTTCAGATTGTCTTGGGTTATGTCTCTTCAGGTGGTTGATTTATTCGCTTGCTGGTAGATGGGCGGTTGCTCTTGGAGTGTTGTTGTATGTAAGATGGTTCCTTCTTGCCTTTTGTAGTGCTTGTGGAGGAAACGAAATGATAGAAACTTCGAGGACCAAGAAAGGACGATTTTTTTTTTTTATAGGTAAGAAAAGATTTATTAAAAAATTGTAAAGACGCTCCTTGGTACACAGGAAGACACAAAAAGAACCCAAAACCCAAGAAAGAACGCCCAAAACAACCCACAAAAGAGCCCAACCAGACACGAGAAAAAACCCAAAGACCCGAGAGATAACCCACAATCCACCAAAGCACACAACCCTACAACATGCGGGCTTTTCCTTTACTACGCCTAGAGGAAACTGAAGCGTCGCCATAATTTATGGAGCTTTGCAGATTCAGTAGCTTCCTCTTACCTTTTGACTTCTAGTGTGCTATCATCGTCTCTCGCAAAAAATCTTCCTCCATGGCGTCCCGAATAGCCAAGGCCTCCTCCTCAAAAGAACCATCCAAAGCCCAATCCAAGGGTAAACTATCCCAATAATCTTCGTCCTCGTCCCAAACTACAATCTCCCCATTATGATCAAAACTGACAAGCCAATTTCGAGATTGGGAAAATCTATTTCTTTCAGCGGAATAAGGAGAAAAAGGAGATAGGCAACCTCTCGGGGCGGAGGAAGGTCCAACCATCCCAACCTCGACGACCTTCTGCGGCGATGTGAGAATAACTGGCACCATTGGGCGAGGATTGAGAAATCCCCTTCTTAGACCCTTCTTCATTGGCAGTTCTGCAACCATAACCTTTTTAATAGCACAGCCAGCAGACATCTTCATGGCTTCTAGGGAATCTGAAAATAGATCATCATTCCATTTCATAGAATGTCCTTCCCTTAGTTCTTTCGCCCTCTGGTAGTAACATTGAAAAGGCTTAGAAAACACCACGGGGAGGGATGAACGCAACTACTCTTCCAACCCAGCCGCTCCAGCAAGAGACGAAGGGGCAAAACCGGGTTGAGGAATCTGAAGTGGCCTCAATGGAATGAACTTAAAGACAGCAGCTAGAGAATGGGCCGGAATCGCCGGAAAGTTAGGATCCAGAGCCGGCGATGGAGGAAACCCGAAGACTATAGAGGCTGGAAAACAACTTGAAGGAACCGGAATCACCTGCAATCCACGATTGAGGAGCTCAAAGCCTTTTTCTTCTATTCTCTTTTTTCTTGGACTGCTGCGTTCGTAGCACCTCCCTTAGTGATTGGCTTTAATGATTTCAACGTTCTATTTTCTTCTCCTTCTTAGACGCTTCTCTCGTATACTCTCTGTGTACTTGGTTGCGCTTTGCGTTTTTTAATGATATTACTCTTGTACAAAAAAACTTTTATAACCGTCAAAAGTTTCTCCTCAACCTTTTTATTTATTTATTTTTTATTTTTATGAATAATAATAATTTTATAGAAAAAAAGGGCAAAGCTCTTGTACACAGAGAGTATACAAGAGAGTTGAGGCCTTAGATGCTACTAAAATATAAAAAACAAATCAAATTTGCCAGATTCCTTGAGGCAAAATTTGTAACATATACAATAACCTAATCCAAAAGATATCTCATAAATGATTTCCTTGTTCTATTTTCTTCTGCTTAGATGCTTCTCTTGTATACTTCCTTTATATTTTGCTGTGCTTTGCGTTTCTTAATAATATTACTCTTATAAAAAAAAACTATGTGGAACCCCTGCCTTTTGAGATTATCCACCGTAAGGATTCTACCCAAAACAGCTGCCTATAAGAAGAAAGCAATGCGAGGGGCCTTCACCTTCCAAATACTTTTCCAAGGGAAAGATCTATTCTCGCCTGATTGTAACATATTATTGTAGGTCTTTACCGCTAAGCCATGGTGGCTAGAAGGAGTCCAGACTATACTATCCACTTCTCCCAGATGAGGTTTCACAAAATACAATAGATTAAGAAAAGAGTTTGAGTGTTTCAAGTTCCCAATCATGAGCTGCTCTAATGAAGCTAGGATTCCAATGGATGTGGGGACTGGAGAGATCCAAGTAATCTGACACTAAAGCCTCCTTGTTACAAGCTAAGGAATAGAATTCTTGAAAAGAGCTCTTTAGAGCCCCTTCTCCTCTCAACTTTTTATTAAGTTACTTTCGTTCAGAACTTCTATGTGGTGGGATAAAACATCACATGCTTTTTTGCATGGTTGGTGCCTCTAGGCAAGATCCTCACCTTGGATAATCTTAGGAGGCGACATGTAATCATGATGGACAGATGTTGCATGTGTAAGAGGAATGAAGAATCTATAGACCACCTTCTTCTTCATTGCAATGTGGTTTCCTCTATTTGGAGTGTTCTTTTCACTCGCTTTGGGATGTCTTGGGTTATGCCTAGACGTGTTATTGATTTGTATGATTGCTGGTAGTCCTTTGGTAGGCCAAAGAGTGCTGCGGTGTGGAAAATGGTACTTACGTGCCTCTTTTGGTGTTTATGGAGGGAAAAAAATAATAGAAATTTTGAGGTCATAGAGAGGACTATGAGGAAATTATTTCTATGTTCTTTGAAACTTCGTATTTTTGGATAGTGGCGTTTGTGTCTCCTCTGTCGATTAATTTTAGTGATTTTCTTTTTCGTTTTACCCTTTCTAGTTAGGTTGTTCCTTTTGTATACTTCCTATGTACTTAGTGGCGCTTTACGCTTTGAATGAGATTAGTTTTATTACTTATTGAATAATAATAAAAAAAAATACATCACGTGATCAATGGTGAAGGAAATTCAAAAAGCTTTAGTATAAGGAAATATAAATTTGAGAGTTTTGTTGCCCCCCCTTGAAGAGCAGACCATCTTTTTTCCCCTGTAAAACTTTCCATTTCCTTTTCATCGTTTTAAGGACAAGAAAAAGGGTGGGTGCTGGTAATGGGTGCTCAAGTACCATGTGTTAACAAATTGTCAATATACATGATATATCTCAAGGATAATTGCATTATTGGTCTTTGTGGTTGGCCTAAATTACAAATCACTTCTTGTGGTATCAACATGAATTCAGACATCCATGTGGTTGACTTAATTTACAAATCAATCTCTAGAGTCAAATTCCGTTAAAAATTTTAATAGATTCTGTTAAATGCCACGTAAGCGCCATGTCAGCCAATAAGATGGTGACACGTGTCCATATTAATAAAAAAAATATAAATATATTAAAAAATAAATAAATAAAACTTATTTTTTTTTAAAAAATAATTTTATTTTTTATTTTTTTTTAAAAAGAAAAAGAAAAAGGAAAAAACAAAGGGGTGGTTGCCGACCGACAGCCACCCCAGGCCACCCCCAGCCAATCCAGGATCTAGGGGGTGGCCGCGTGGCCAACCCCAAGGGGGTCGTGGGTAGCCGCGCGGCCACCCCCAGGCCATTGGGGGTGGTCAGGGGTGGCTGCCGGTAGGCAGGCGCTCCTTCGCTTTTTTATTTATTTATTTATTTTTTAATTAAGATGTACACGTGTCGCCATCTTATTGGCGCTTACGTGGTGCTTAACGGAATCTGTCAAAATTTTTAACGGAATCTGACTTCAGGGATCGATTTGTAAATTAAGTCAACTACAGGGATCTCTAAATTTATGTTGATACAACAGGGAGTGATTTGTAATTTAGGCCAATCACAGGGATTAATGGTGCAATTATCCTTATATGGCAAGACTCATGAGCTTAAATTGACGACCTCTTAAGATGGTCATCACATATATGCATTTTGTCTTTTCATTCTTTTGGATGTTGTCATCTTCTGTTTTTGGTAAGTAGATGTTGTCATTGACTTCTTCTTCATTTTTTTTTTTTTTGCTTTTCTTTTTTACCATTCTTTATTGAAATTTTCAAAGGTGGCAGTGAAAACAAATCACTTTTTTTCTCTCCTTTTCTCCCTAATTTCCTCTTGGGTTGAGATTGAATCATTATTGTCTGATATAGTAGCTGTTTGTTCCCTAGTAATATTGATTTCCTCTTTTTGATTACCTATCTTATATTCCTAGGATTGGTCGAAACTGATCCGGAAGGTGCATTGGCTGGTTTTGGTGAAGTGGTACGCATGGAAGCAGAGAAGGCGGAGTGGTGAGCATGTTATGTTAAGAATTTGAATTTCCTGTGCTTATTTGCCAGAAAATAACTTGGAGATGAAAGAATTCCACAATAATATCTTTGCCTCCTTTGTGTTTCTTTTTTATAATTTCATCTGTAGTTATATACCTCCATAGTTTTATATGTGATATGGATGTGCTTTTGCTTTTGCTACTGTAGCTTCCTGTTGTTAGGCCAAACTTTTTACAGGTTGAGTTCTGTATATTTCTATTGATTCCTCTTCCCAATGATTGATCTTTCCGCTGCACAAAATTTTTCTTTTTTAAGTAAATCATTCTATTAAAAAAAAGGAGAATGTTGGGTTTCGGGCTTGTGGGAGCTCTTTGTGTATACGGCTTGTATACTTAGGTGCATCTTACGCTTTTTCTATAAAGTTTTACATTACTTTAAAAAAAAAAAAAAAAAAAAAGAAAAAAAGAAAAAGAGGAGAATGCTTTAGTACACAAGGGGTATACTTAGGCAACTCCTAAGTAATTGCATTCGAAAGTTTAAAAGATCAATAAATTCTAAAAATGAAATGGAATGAATCTCTAGGGCACACCTATTACCCAAAATTGTGGATATACAATCATCCCCAAGACACCAAACAACCACTATCAACAACCTTGCGAGAACCCATTTTATGGCAATTGGTGGTCAATCCGACTCACCCATCACTCTTATGACCTCTTAAATCCCCTTGAATGAAGCACTCAAATTTGAAACCTGGTAACACCCAAATTCACTCGCAACCCTCTCCGCCTAAATCCCAACACTGAGGTTGATTGGCGAATCAGGTCCCCCACACGTTGCCAGCAACGTCAACACTCACAGCCCTCACTATCACCCACATTGTGACCATGTCCTATGCAGCTGCTAAACCCCAATGCTGGCATTGATAGGTGAATTAGGCCTTCACGCGCTCCACAAATCAATGGCCCAAACCCTACAAAAAGGTTGAAGCTGACATGGCGCTCATACCCATCATGGCCTCCACGGCCATGCCCATGGTGTTTGTCAAACCCCAACACCAACACTAAGTGATTACACACCACCAAATCAATGACACAACCCTACAAAAACACCCAAGCCACGCACACACCCTCAATGGCCACCAAACCCCAGCTCCAAAAATAGAATTGGATTGAGGGACATGAAATTGCCGACATGGTCTAGGGATTAGGCGGTGAGAGAGCAAACAAAGATGATGATGACGGCAACAACTTCGAACTTGACTTTGTCGTCAATAAGAGTTGCAAGTGTAAGAGAAAAGTTACCGTTAATAATTTAATGGAAGGTGGACAGAGTGTTGAGTAGAACAAATTGATAGTACATAGGGTGTGATTAGAGAAAATTGAAAACCTATGGCATATGAATTATATTGACCAAAACCACATTAGATAGATGCATTTTACCAAACATTTAATGGAGAATAACTTATAAGCCTTGTGTTGATGTTTTGAATTTGAAGTTATTTTGCTTATAACTTCCTGCTCTAGGCTTTACTCACCAGAGCTTAGCATCAATTTTAAGTTAAAAAGAGTTTCAATTATTCTCAAGTATTATTCTTTGCTTTTTGTGGCATGTAGGTTTGCAATTTTATCAACTGTTCATATTCCTATATTGCAAACATAATTCACTGCTATTTGAAAAGGTTGCTTTAATAAGCAGTATAGTAGTGTGATATAGAATACAGGTCCTTTTATGTTTTATTTGGTTTATTTGGCATGGCCAAATTACAAGGACATTCTAAGACATTGAAGTTATGCAGTTGAAGATGCTGTTTCCAAGATCATTGTTTTAATTGGCTGACAGCAGCTAGTAATGTATCTACTTCTTCATTTTTGGACTTTTTGTATCTTTGTAATTTTAGATCATAACTTTCTGTGTCTATACTACATGTGTACTAATGTGTGCCCATTTATTTTAATAGGTTCTTTTTAACTTAAAAAAATTCACACAGTTATACTGAAATTCTTATATATTTAAATGTTTGTGTCTTTCTTTTCTCAAGAAGCTGCTTTTGATATTTGAACACCCTCTGTTTCTTTTGCTTTTTCAATTGGCCACATAGTTAACTCTACTTGAAAACTTTTTAGGCTTTCTTTTTTTGGAATAAGTGATCATTACATATTGGTTAATGATTTATATGTCTGCTTTTGCAGGGGATTTAAGGCTCTGAAACAAACTGTCAAGCTTTATTATCGGCTAGGAAAGTATGAACTAATGATGCAAGCCTATAGGGAAATGTTGACTTACATTAAGTCGGCGGTGACACGAAACTATAGTGAAAAATGTATAAATAGTATCATGGATTTCGTTTCTGGGTCAGCTAGTCAGAACTTTGGGCTTCTGCAAGAGTTCTACCAGACCACTCTGAAGGCCCTTGAAGAGGCTAAAAATGAGGTTGGAGGTCATCTTATCCTTGTACACAGTGAGTTTTGAGGAGTTCAAGTTTTGAATATATTACTCTCTTGCTGTGCAGAGACTGTGGTTTAAAACAAATCTCAAGCTCTGCAAGATTTGGTTTGACATGGGTGAATATGGGCGAATGAGTAAGGTGTTGGCCTGGTTCTGATTTTACACTTCAATTTTCTCTTAATTATTATTAGAATGCAGCATTTAATTTCTTTGACACAGATTTTGAAGGAGCTTCACAAATCTTGCCGAAAAGAAGATGGTACGGATGACCACAAGAAAGGAACACAACTTTTGGAAGTATATGCAATAGAGATTCAAATGTACACTGAAACCAAGAATAACAAAAAACTCAAGGTCTGTGTTTTGAAGTTTTACTTGGCCATTTTTATTTTTATTTTTTTCTTTTGGCTTGTTTTCAGAGAGGTTATGTGCCTTCACTGTTCAGTCAAGTTTATGACCATGTCTTTCAACCATCTTGATGAGTTTGTTGGTAGTTGATTCATGGAAAAGGTTTTAAATGGAAAATAGGACATCAATAATTCATTTTCATAATATTTGAAGGCTCAAATTATGCCTTAGTGCCCCTTAGCTCCTTCAACAAAATATTACTCGTTAAAAAACAAAGAGAAATGTAAGGGCATGAAAATCCATCTATGGAATTGTGGAAATGGAGATCTTTAGTTTTACTATTGAAGAGACATTAGAAAAATGAAATCTTGCTAGTTCATGAAAGCATCAAAATGCGTTTTGGGGAGGGTTTGTTGGGGGCTTTTTTTTTTTTTTTTTTTTTTTTTGGGTTGGGTGTTTTTTGGGGGCTTTTGCTGTGTTAAAGACATATCTAGCCCTCAGCTAGATGCGTTCTATAGTTAAATCTTCTACTCCTATAAGTTCTCAAGATAAAGATAAGACCTAAAAGATAGGAGCTAGTGATAAGATCCCTAGTTTAAATTCAAATACTAGTTCTGTTTTGTAACTGATTAAATCACATTGATTAATCAGATTGTAGTCTTCTATTCCTATTATGATTGTACTCTCCTAAACACATGTAACTACTTTCTAGTTCTCTATATATACAAAGAGCCCATACCAACATTTGGTAAGGTAGCACAAAATATATACTGTGTCTTCTAGATTTAATATGGTATCAGAGCAACAACAGTGACTCACGTCCTTCATTTTTTTTTCTCCCTTTCCTTCATCAACCTTCGGTCATGACTACCTCAAACCCACCCCCAACCGAGTCCAACCAAACCCCTCCGCTGGTCACTTTCACCAACTTTAACCCAACCAAACTCACTGGGGTCAACTACCCAGTCTGGCTACCACAGATTGTCCCGCACCTTAAAGGTGGAAATATTTTTGGCTATGTTGATGGATCCACGCCATGTCCGCCTCCCTCTGTGACATCCACAAAAGATGGTGTCGCAACGACGTCTCCCAATCCAGCTTTTCTTCACTGGCGCATGCAAGATCAGCTGCTGCTCGGTGCTATCAACTCAGCTCTTTCTGAAAAGATGCTGACTCATGTTACCTAGTGTGCCACATCCCGTGATGCCTGGCTCACCTTGGAAACTCTCTTCACGTCTCAGACGAAAGCCCGCACCATGCAAGTGCACTATCAGCTGGCAACCCTCAAGAAAGGCTCCTCGTCCATTGCTGACTACTACCACACGTTCCAGACGTTGTGCGATTCCCTTGCTGTCGTTGGTCAACCTCTCAATGGCTTTGAGAAGGTGTCCTTCCTCCTAGCTGGTTTAGGTTCGGATTTTGATCCCTTCATTACCTCAGTTACAACCAGAGCCGAACCTCTTTCTGTGGATGAGATCTATGGCCATCTCCTCTCCCATGAGATGCGCTTAGAACAACATCAAGCCTCTCTTGATCTTTCTATTGCCGGTGCTAACTTTGCCACCGGAGGCAACCTCCATTCACACTCCTCTGGAAACCACCGTGGCATGCGTAATTCTCGTGGTCATCAAGCTTCTGGCCGTGGCTTCTCATCTGGTCATTCCAGGCCATTTTGTGGAAGAGGCAGAGGACCATCTGGCCGTGGTTTCTCCTCCAGCAGCTCCCAGTCTAGCTGACCTCTGTGCCAGGTCTGCAATCGTCATGGTCATATTGCTCTAGACTGCTACAACAAGTTCAACGAATCCTACTGCCGTGACCAACCTCCTCAGGCCCAAGCTTATCTCTCTGCCCCATCCAGCAGCTCCAATAAGAATCGGTACCCTGACTCTGGAGCAACCCACCATCTCACTTCTGATCTCGCCAATCTAAACATCAAGGCTGAGGACTACTTGGGTTCGGATCAAATCTGCATTGGTAACGGTAAGGGGCTCTCAATCCAACATATCGGTACAACTCGTCTCTCTACACCCAGTACAAATTTTGATCTTCTTAACATTTTGCATGTTCCTTAAATCTCCAAAAATCTCATCTTAGTCCAAAAATTCACCTTAGATACTAATACATTCTTTGAATTTCATCCTTCCTATTTTCTCTTAAAGGACCGCCGCACGGGGAAACTCCTCCTCCACGGGCCGAATAGAAATGGACTCTACCAATTTTTCCCTTCTGCTAATAAGCATCCCCGCTCTGCCATGGTGGGTGATCGCGTTTCAGCTTTTCAATGGTACTCACGGCTGGGTCATCCTACCCTGAGGATTGTTCGTCGTGTCCTTTCCAGCTTTCAACTTCCAGTTGCTTCTTCAAAAGAGTCTCCTATCTGCCCTGCATGTCTTGGTGCAAAGAGCAAGCAACTCCCTTTTGCTTCAACTTCCGGATCAGCCACTTGTCCTCTTGCTTTAATCTACACTGATGTATGGGGACCAGCCCCAATTAGTTCTAGAACTGGTGCAAAATACTATGTTTCTTTCCTTGATGCTTATAGCAAATACACTTGGCTTTATCCCATTTCATTAAAGAGTGATGTCATTTCTGTTTTCAATACTTTTAAATCTTATGTTGAACGGTTCTTTAATACCAAAATTAAAGTAATTCAATCCCACTGGGGTGGTGAATATCGCCCTGTCAACACTCTCCTCCAGCAACTTGGCATTCAACATCGAGTATCTTGCCCTCACACTCACCAACAAAATGGTGCTATCGAACGGAAACATCGACATATTGTCGAAACCGGTCTAGCCCTACTATCTCATGCTCATCTACCTTTCAAATTTTGGGATGATGCATTCTCCACTGCATGTTATCTAATCATTCGAATGCCAACTTCAGTTCTGCAAAATCTTTCCCCATTTGAAACACTTTTCAAATGCTCTCCAGATTACACCTTCCTACGTACATTTGGATGCCTTTGTTGGCCCAACTTACGTCCTTATAACTCCAACAAATTCCAACCAGGATCTGTTCCTTGTTTATTCCTAGGATATAGCCCTCTCCACAAAGGCTACAAATGTCTCCATTTGCCAACAAATCGGCTCTACATCTCCCGCGATGTACTCTTCAATGAATCTGAATTTCCATACACGTCTTCATTATCCCTACTAACTCACAAACTTCGAATCTAAGGCAGCAAATCTCCCTGCCTATTCTTCCAAGTCCAACGGCTGCTCCTCCTTCCCAATCAATCCCAGAATACTCCTCTCCTTCTCCATCTCAGTTTTTGCCCTCCACACCAGTGCAGACCCTATCATCAGCTTCTTCAAGTACTGCCGAGCCCACTCTTCCAGCTGCATCTTCAGCATCCCCTCCTTCCTCTTCAGTTCCCCTTGTTTCCTTACATCCTATGGTCACTCGTGCCAAGAATAACATTTCCCAACTGAGAGAGTTTACTGATGATCGGATTCGGTACCCCCTTCCCAGAGCCCTACTTGCTGAATCTTCACCCCTGGAGTTGGAGCCTACTTGTCACTCCACTTCTGTGAAAGACAAAAACTGGCGAACAGCTATGAACACAGAATTTGATGCTCTTCTTCACAACCAGACTTGGACTCTTGTTCCACCTGAATCGGCTACTAATATAATTGGGTGCAAATGGGTATTTTGCATCAAAAGAAAATTTGATGGATCGATTGATCGGTACAAAGCCCGGCTGGTAGCCAAGGGTTTTCATCAACAACCCGGAATTGACTATGGTGAAACCTATAGTCCAGTTATCAAACCCACTACGGTACGCATTGTTCTCTCTCTTGCTCTCTCAAATGGTTGGCCTATTCATCAAATCGATATCCAGAATGCCTTTCTCCATGGCACAATTTCAGAAGTGGTTTGCATGACCCAAACTCCAGGGTTTTCTCATCCTCAATTTCCCACACATTTATGCAAACTTCAGAAGGCCTTATATGGCCTCAAACAAGCTCCAAGGGCTTGGTTCTCCAGATTAAGTGGGAAATTACTACAGCTCGGTTTTCATGGCTCCAAGTCAGATACTTCCCTCTTCATATACAAATCGGCTGCCTACACTACACTAGTGTTAATATATGTGGATGATATACTGATCACCTCTTCCAAGCCCTCAGCTGTCTGTGACTTACTAACTACACTGCAGCAAGATTTTGCTGTCAAAGGTCTCGGTCTTCTTCAGGTATTGAAGTTCTTCCCTGCCCCACTGGCTTTCTGCTCTCACAACATCGTTATATTGTGGATATACTGCGCAGGACAAAAATGCTTGAGGCCAAGCCTATCAACAGTCCTATGGCTTCTTCCACACATCTCTCGGCTTTTGAAGGTGAGTTATTCCCTGACCCCACCCTATATCGCAGCACGGTTGGAGCATTACAGTATCTTTGCATCACAAGACTGGACATATCCTTTTGTGTCAACAAACTAGCTTAGTTCATGCACAAACCCACGATTCTTCGTTGGCAGGCTGTAAAAAGACTCCTCCGATATCTCAAAGAGACAATTCAATTCGGTCTTCACTTCAAAGGTGCACCTCTGACCTCCATCCAGGCTTACTCCGATGCTGACTGGGCAGGAGAACGTGATGATCGTCGCTCCATAGGTGGCTATTGCATTTTCCTTGGAAACAACTTAATTTCCTGGAGCTGTAGGAAGCAACAAACCGTCGCCCGCTCAAGCACAGAGGCTGAATATAAGGCCCTTGCAAACACTGCAGCAAAACTCTCCTGGATTATGTCCCTATGCTCTGAAATTGGCCTCCGATTCTCTCTTCCTCCAACGCTATGGTGCGACAACATAGGAGCTACATACTTATCCTCAAATCCCGTCTTCCATGCACGAACCAAGCATGTCGAGATTGACTTCCATTTTGTTTGTGACATGGTTTCTAAGAAGACACTTCGTATACAGTTCATATGCAGCAAGGATCAACTAGCGGATGTGTTTACCAAGCCCCTCTCGTCCGCACGGTTTGCCTTTCTCAGAACCAATCTCAACGTTCTTCCTATATCGTTGAGATTGCAGGGGCGTGTTAAAGACATATGTAGCTCTCAGCTAGATATGCGTTCTATAGTTAAATCTTCTACTCCTATAAGTTCTCAAGATAAAGATAAGACCTAAAAGATAGGAGCTAGTGATAAGATCCCTAGTTTAAATTCAAATACTAGTTCTGTTTTGTAACTGATTAAATCACATTGATTAATCAGATTGTAGTCTTCTATTCCTATTATGATTGTACTCTCCTAAACACATGTAACTACTTTCTAGTTCTCTATATATACAAAGAGCCCATACCAACATTTGGTAAGGTAGCACAAAATATATACTGTGTCTTCTAGATTTAATATGCTGTAGTTGAGTTTTTGGGTTTCATCAGGGTTTTGTTGTTGTTTGGGTGTTTATTGGGGGCTTTTACTGTTTTGGGTTTTGGGGTTCATGAGGGTTTTGGGTGGTGTTAGGTGTTTTGATTTTAGAGGGTCTCGTTGGGTTCTGCTTTATGGGCTAGCTGGGTTGTTCCTTTGTATACTCCCTATGTACCTAGGAGCGCCGTACGCTTTTTTAATGAAATTTCTATTACTTATAAAAAAAAAATGATCCTCTAAACATGTAAGCACCAGAGAACTCCCAATCGTGAACCGTTCTGAGAAGGTTAACATTCCATTGATGAGAGTCATTGGAGAACTCCAAAAAGATCTGCCATGGAAGCATCTACTACGGGCCAAACTGAACAATTCCGGATAGGTTGCCTTGAGGGCTTTGCACTACATGTCACGCCATAAACTAATTTTGGAGCCATCACTAATTGCAAATCTAGTATGATTAGAAAACTCTCCCCCAACCCCTTCTGATATTCTTCCATTGGCGGTACCCTATACGACCCATGAACCTTATTTGAATACCATTCTCCCCACGAATTGCCGTATTTATAATCCACTACCACTCTCCACAAGGTATCTCTCTCATGAATACACCACCAAAGCCACTTCACCAAAAGAGCTCGATTGAACAAAAGTAAATTACAGACCCTCAACACTCCTTTAAAGATCGAAGAATAAACCTTAGACTAGCTCACCAAGTGGCATTTGAACTCATCACCCATTCCACCTCACAAAAATCCCGTTGAAACTTCGCAATGCGATTGGCAACACCAACCGGGAGGGAAGAAAAGAGACATGTAGTGGGTAGTCAGATTAGATAGTCTACTTTTAATCAAGGTAACCCTCCCACCCTTTGACAAATACATCATCTTCCATCTACCCAGACGTCGCTCTATCTTCTCAATAATGCCATCCCATATAGATGTGGCCTTAAACGCAGTTCCCAACGGGAGGCCTAGATATTTCATAGGAAGGGAAGAGACCCTGCAACCTAAGATGCTAGCTAGACCTTCAATGTTAATGACATTGCCAATGGGGACCGACTTTGATTTTGCCAGATTAATCCTCAAACATGAAACTATTTTACTTATAAAAAAAAATGAAACTATTTTAAAGTATAATAACAAACAACACAAATTACGAAGATGATCTGGATTTGCCCTACAAAAAATCATAGTATTGTCCGTAAACAAAAGGTGGGAAATGTTAAGAGCACAAACATTCCTAGACCTGACCAAAAAACCTAGTAAGAGACCTCCCATTCACAATAGCAGAAATCATTCTATTTAGCGCCTCCATAACAATAACGAACAACAATGGAGACAAAGTCTCCTTGTCTCAAGTCACGAGAACTATTGAAGAAACTCGTCAGAATGCCATTCACCAATATAGAAAAATGCACCGTAGAAAAACAATGTGTTATTCAATTACACCATTTCTCCCCAAACCCGCATCTCCTCAACATATACAGCAAAAGGTCCCAATTAATTGACATGATAACTAGCCTATTCAATGTCCAGCTTGCACAAAACACCTGGCTCCCTGAATCTAATCATGCTATCAAGGCACTCATTGGCAATGAGAACAAAGTCTAAAATATGCCTGCCCTTGATTGAAACATTCTAATGCTCAGAAATGATTTTCTCCACTACCATTTTCAACCCGTTAGCTAAGACTTTGGCAATAATTTTGTGAACTTCACCCACTAAACTAATAGGTCGGAAGTCCTTAATATCAATGACCCTAGGTTTTTTCGGAATAACAGTGATGAAGGTGGCATTGAAGCTTTTTTAAAACATACCTTTGGTGTGAAAAATCATGGAAAATATGTATGATATCTACTTTTCAGAAACATCCCAAGAAGCTTGAAAGGATGCCATACTAAAACCGTTGGGCCCATAGCCTTATCACTATTAAAGGATTTCACCACCTCAAAGACCTCATTTTCCTCGAAAGCTCTCTCCAACTAGATAACTTTGTCCTCCCCAATGGAATCAAAAGTAAGGCCATCCAACTTGGGCCGCCAACTAAACCGTCTGGTAAACAAGCTATCATAGAACTCACCTTCACCAAAAAGAGTAGTCCTCTCCAACTCATTAATTATTGTAGCCTTCCTCAATTTCTCCTCCTCACTTAAGACTCTCCCTTCTTCCAAAACCTCAAGAACCCGTAAATCCTCCAAAAGAAGCTTCCTTTTTTTCTCTACAGTACCGAACGCCTTCTCATTCTAGAATTTTAAATCAACTTTCAAAGCCTTAAGTTTGTGAGCCAAAATGTAACTTAGAAAACCCTAAAAGTGATAAGAAGTCCACCACTGTGTCACCCTATCTACAAAACCCTTTGACTTTAACCACATCTTCTCAAACTTATAATACCTTCTACCTCCCTGGAGGCCTCCACAGTCACGAAGGATAGGGAAAATGATCCGAGCATAGTTTAGTTAACCTCTATTGGGTCTGGGCAGGAAATTGGGTTTCCCATTCGGGAGAAACAATAAATTTATCAATTCTGGACCAAGAGAGAGGGTCACTATTGTTTGACCGCACAAAAGAACCCCCTACAAGAGAAATATTCATAAGCCCCTGCTCAAAAATGAAATCTGAGAACTCCACCATGGTTGGACAAAAATAGCCTGCACTCGATCCTCACTAGGTAAGTGAGTGACATTGAAATCTCCCCCAATGCTCCATGAAAAGTTCCACCTACAGAGCAATCTGGCCAACACATCCTATAAATATCTTCTATCACAAATGGAATTGGGACCATATACGCCCGCAAAAGCCCAAGAGAAATGATCTTTGTCATTTCTAAAAGAGCAGGTAACAGTTAAACTCTTCCACTCGCTCGTCTATGTTCGCCACCACCCTCCTATCCCACATAAGCAAGATTCCTCTGGAAGCTGCTCTAGAATCTATGCAACACCAATCCACGTATTGAGATCCCCACAAACTGACCACAATGCCACTAGACATATACTACAGCTTAGTTCCCTGCAGACATATCACATATACCTTCCACTCTCTGATCAAGTTCCTGACTCTGAGGCATTTATCCCCCTTATTCAACCCTCTCGCATTCCAAGGTAGCAATTTAGGCTTCATAAGGAACCAATAACAGCCCTCCCCTTAACCCTTCCTCGGCTAGAACTTCCACCTTTTGAATCATAGTTTATCGAACAAGATAATATTTTTAATTCTCTGTTTCCTTTGTTAACCATTTTGGAGCTCTAGGCCGACTCCTTTTGGAAGTGGCTCGCTTCAATGGCATTAAGTAAAGCCATCATCTCCTCTTCAAATCCCTCACACGATAACCCACATGATGACAGATTTCCTTCACTTTTTGTAATACCCAAGTTGAAGACTTTGACCCTGCACCAAAAAAAATTTCTTGTTTGCAACTGGGGGGCAGGAGCTCAATGGCAAAGGCTCCTCCCAAAGAGTACAATTCCATTTCCATACAAGGCTCACAGCAACCCAAGAACTAAACCCTTCCACACAACACACATCACATCCAACCACCTTAGAGGATACAATATCCTTGCCTTTATCCATACAATTCATAAGCTTGTAAAGCCACCATTAGCGTTCACCCTTTTGATTGTTTACTTTCCTAGGTTGGCATTTGACCTGGTATGACTTAATATATACTTTTATCATGAGCATGGAAGTCCATTGCAAAATGGAAAAATAAAAAACCAAGAGGACTTTTGTGGATAATATTGTTACTCGATCATTTTATAAGAGTAAATATTGTTAGTAAAATAAAACTAGGTACAAGTAAGACCACCTTCAGGTATAGTCAGCCATGCACTGTCACCATGTAGTGAAACCGTAATTGCTGCAATATTTAATTGCATATGAAATCTGAAATCTGAAATCATGTGATTGCTTACTGTATGCATAAATAGATATGGTTTGTAGTGGTTGAGTCTTGATTTAGATTGTGGAATCTGATGTTGCAAAACTTATTTTCATATTTTGAACTTAAAGAGGAAGAGAGGTGTGTAGAATTTTGCTCTGTTCTATGTATTACCTATTTCTGTCCTATCTGTTACATTTAATTGCAATGTCATTTAGCTTACTATTCAGCAATTGAGGTGAGATTTGCAGTCATAATAGAAGGTTTATGTTTTGTGAATCTTTTATAAATCATGTGATGAATGATGGACCCTAGGCCTTACTATAGTTCTGATTGATTTTGTTTTTTGTTGTTTGTGTTTTTTTATTTATTTTTTATTTAAATTATGTTGAAGTTTCAACTTTTCAACTTTATGTAGTTTCTTACTGTAACTCCTTTTGTGTATGTTATGTTGACTGCGGTGCATTGGACTGCATGGACTTGTTGCAGCAACTATACCAGCAAGCACTTACGATCAAGTCAGCAATACCCCATCCAAGGATAATGGGGATAATTCATGAATGTGGGGGTAAAATGCACATGGCAGAGCGCCATTGGGCAGAAGCAGCTACTGATTTCTTTGAAGCTTTTAAAAACTATGATGAAGCTGGAAATCATCGGCGTATCCAATGCTTGAAGTGCGTAAATTGTATACTTTTCATCCGTGATTCCAAACATTCTTCTTTTTTCATGAGAAAATTAAGTATGTAAATATATTAACATATGCATCTTTGTGGGTTGGCTTTGGTGGTTTCTATGTATACTTCCGGTGTACTTAGGGGCGTCTTACGCTTTTTAATAAGATCTTCTTATCAAAAAAAAAAAAAAAGCATCTTTGCTGGCAGAACACATGCATCTTTACAATATAGGTGCTCTTTGGCCCAAGTAGACTAGTAGTGGACTGTTTGCGATGAATAATAAATGTGAAGTTAGATGCTAGATCTTTTTACTGTAACCTTACCTGAAAGTTAGAAATAAACAGGTCTGCTCATATTTGTACTTTATGTTTCACATATTCCCTTTTTCCTGTTTAATGTGTCAGATATCTGGTTCTTGCCAACATGCTGATGGAATCTGAAGTTAATCCATTTGATGGGCAGGAGGCCAAGCCGTAAGTTTCTATACAGTCTACTTGTTATCTTCATTTCTCCTGTCTTCCTTGGTTGGGGTTCGGGTGGATTGGGCAGGGGTTGTCTGTCTATTTTTCCTATTTGCCTTTTTAACTGCTATTTTGCAGATACAAAAATGACCCTGAAATTTTGGCAATGACAAATCTAATAGCAGCCTATCAACGGAATGAAATATTGGAGTTTGAGAAAATCCTGAAGGTAAGTTTAAATAGATATCGCCATCACATTGTGCTATTAGATGTGCCTAAGTTTATAATATTCCTTTTCTACTTGTCTCCTCTCACCTAAATGGATTTATGGAAAATATTGATATTCAGAGTAACAGAAGAACAATTATGGACGATCCATTTATCAGAAACTATATCGAGGATCTCCTAAAAAATATTAGAACGCAAGTCTTGCTCAAGCTCATCAAACCTTACACAAGGATCAGGATTCCGTTCATATCTAAGGTAGATATTCACTTGTTTTATTTTTTGTTTTTGAATTTTTAGCGTTTAATATTCACTTTGTTTGGACTGCTGCTCTAATAAGTTCAGCTAGCTGGACTAATAAGCTTCTGGGTACTTCTGAAATTGGCTTAGTTGGTGAAAGGGGGCGTTAGTGAATTTGGCATCTTTTTATAGGTGCTGCTGCAACTGGACTTTTTAAGCCTTCATTTAAGCCCCTTATAAATACCCCGTAGTAAATTGTTTTTTTGGGTTAAATCAGACTGAGCTCATAAGAAACTGGTAGGTGGGTGGGGGGGGGAGGAGTATGCTGATATACATTTTAATGGAAGTTCGCAACAGCGACATGCGTGGTTAGTTTGTAGTGTTGGGTGGCTGCTGCAATGTCTGTGTGATGCTAGCTTATAATTGTTAATAGTAGTGGGATGAGTGATGTAGCTTTTCTTGTGTGTTTTAGATGATCAACATTGGGATGCATTTCCTGTACCCTGCTTACTTTTCTCTTTCCCTTCTTCTTTCTTTTGGCCCTAAGCACTTATCTGATATTGCCATTTACAAATTATGAGCTGAATGTACTTTTTCTTTTGGAAAAAAAAAAAAATATATATATATATATATATATATATATATTATTCAGGAGCTTAATGTGCCCGAGCAAGATGTTGAGCAGCTGTTGGTGTCACTAATATTGGATAACAGAATCCATGGGCACATCGATCAGGTAAACCGGCTGCTAGAGTGCTGGGACAGGTCGAAGGGAACGAAGAAGTATGCTGCTGTGGAGAAATGGAACACCCAACTTAAGTCTCTCTACCAAACTATTAACAACAGAGTTTGTTAGGATTTGTTTTTCCCATTTCCACACTTTGGTGTTTTTGTCATGTTATATTGAGATGGCTTCTGTCCTCTCCAAGTGTAAGTCAAAAAAAGTACCCGGAAAACAAATTTTTTTCGTTGATTATTTCATTTTACCATAACTATCTTTACGTGAAAGGTTTGCGAGTTAAAAGAGATCAAATCCATACCAACATCCATGGGTAGCCCAATATGGATCATCCATTTGAGCTAAATCGGTGGTAAGAGAAGCAACAATTTCGACTTCTCTCTTTGTGTTGTCTTGATTGTATTTCTTACTGGGTTGTGGATGTTACAATATCTTATTTCGGCTTTGTCTTTGATTGTATTCTTATCGGAGCATTTCTTCTTCTGTTCAACTGCTCAAGCTTCATCTGAATTTAAGTTTTCAACCGGGTAAGAGCTGCTTGGGTTTCCGTCGCTGAAAGTATGGATATTGTAGATATTGTAGGGGCTGGTGGCGGAGAAGATCACTTGCAAAGTCGCGTAGTTTGTAGAAAATGAAAGAGATGACGGCCCCGTTTGTAAAATGTAATTTTCCAACGGAATAGTGAAAAATGATTTAAGGTGATTTTTTTTTTTTTTTTTTTTTTTTTTTTAAAGGTCCTGTTTGGTAATCCTTAGAGAGAAGTTTTATTTTTAATAAAAATAAAATGTAATTAATGTGATATAAAAAAAAATAAAAATAAAAAATGAAAAGGCGACAATATTGTTTAATAGTGAATTTTTTTCATTTAAATAGCAAAAGAAGTATAATTCTTGAAAATAAAAATTCAAAAGAGACGAGAAGTGAAACCCTAACTTCAAGCGCAAGGCAGAGACTTCCACGCATCCTGCACAGCAATGACAATGGCTGAGTTTATTGCTAGTCCTACTATGAAATTATTATTCCTTTACTAGCCTTTTGGTTCCTATTTATCCCACAGGTCGAGGCTCAGAGTTTAGAGTCAGTAAAAACCTGTTAAAATCGCAAAACTCTACTCCTCAAATCTCAATTTTTAGCTTTAAATAGGCAGATCTAGGTTTAAAAACAAAATACCCGTGCGCGGAGGGACGGGCAAGGGTATAAGATTTTAAAAAAACCAGATCCTCGCCCAGCAAAACCTAAAAGACCTAAAAATAAAAACCTTAACCCCCTTTGGCATTTTCTGAGCCGCATACCCCGTTTGTATTCATACTTTTCCCCTTCACCCCTTCACTCATCTGAATCTCTGATTTCTCTTCACAAAAAAGACTCTGAAAGTTCGCCGGCCACCCTTCTCGCTGCCACTCACGGCCTTCTTGCACGACGTCAACCATGCTAACACCACAAGTGATAGATTCTCACGGCAATCTCACCATTGCTTTCACCACCTACAGGCTACAGCGCGTGGATCACTACTTACGGTCAAGCTTGCACACCCACTAGGGCCATTGACAGCACAAACCCAAAAGGCACATACGACAGTATGTATTTTCGTCTCTCTCAGTCTTTCTTTCGGTCTTTCATTTGAAACACAAATTTGGCTTGAATCGGGAATACCCACACAACCCAACCCCTTCCTGCCCAACCCAAACTGCAACCATGTGGCTACACTGTTTACACTTGCAGCCACGGGTAAGGGTTTGCACAACCCTCAACGGCGCAGAACGAGGACAAAAAAGGCAGAAATCCACCCCACCTCGTGCCCACCCCTACCCAGAGTTCTACTTGACTGAAAACATGTGAATGCTCATCACGTTTTAAATTTCAGTCTACAAGACTACTAATAGTTGAAAATGATATTACACTCAGACATGCTACACAAAAACTTGTATACGTAACTGCATTGATTTTGGATTTTAAATGCAAGGGCTGGTACTATTATTTAATTTAAATAGAGCATTTCCGGTGTAAAGCACCCCTTGAATCAAGAATATCACCAAACATTTATTTTTAGAGAGCATTTCCGATGTAAAGAACTCCTTGTGAAACTCCTTGAATCAAGGATATCCCCAAACATTGATTTTTAGAGAATTCAAGTTTCAAGCAATAGGTTATTAAGATCCAATCTTACAAATTTTCGAATTAACTTCCAGAGAATGTGCAATATTATGCAACAGATTTTCAAGATCTGATCTTACAAACCTCAAGTCAAATACAACTTGCACATGGACTTAGTAGCGGTACTTGGTGGAGTAGTCCTTTGGAGCAATCACCAGACCCCGTCCCTTCCTTGCCCCACGGTAAACCGTCTCCACAATGTCAATGAACTCTTGCTTGTCTTTGAGAGCCCAATTAATTTTGTTGTTATTTCCAGTGCCAAGGTCAATCATAATGTGCTTGTTCCTGAAGAAGAACATGACAGTGGATGGGTCATACAGCTCGTACATTGTGTTAAAATCGGGCACCTCCGTGATGTCCACAAGATAAATAACAGCAAAGTTCTTAATTGTCTCGGCAACAGATGCTAGCACTTCATCCATCTAAATCCAAAACAAATTAATTAGACCATCAGATAACAATCAAGAACAGAGCCAGCTTTCATAACAAAGTGAGAAACTCAAAAGAAATAGTAGTAGTCACTCATCTAGAAATCCACAGCACGGATAATTACAAAGCACATGGTAACCATTTCTGAGAACCTTTTCCTAAAAGATTACTAAAGCGTTGCTTGCTGAGCTACAGAGAAGTTTCACCAATTACAACACCAGATGTAACTTCCCAAAAAGAAACAAGAAGGGAATGCCCAATCATTAACCCTATTTAATACCTGGAAATATGTATTTTAGTGAACCTGTGATGCCCTCAAACTAGTGGAGTTTTCAATTTTATCTTTCAACATTATTGCAAACCCAAACTTGGGCTTGAATTTCTATTATCAGTCAAAATCTCTCCCTCCCTCCTGTGATGCCCTCGAACTAATGGAGTTTTCAATTTTATCTTTAATTATAATTGCAAACCCCAACTTGGGCTCCAACATAATTGCAAACCCAAATGCAACACAACATATTTGCAATTTTAAAGAGTTAATCCCTAAAAGCCCATTGTGCTACATCTATTTACACCAAAATATATATTTATTTTCATTATTAAATTATAGTTTCCATTTTCCTTGGGCATTTACTCACCCGGGGCACTCTCTTGTTGATAGGCATGAAGCTCGTAGTATCTCTAGGCCCTATAAAGAAAATACATACATTTAATAGACACTCAACTTTAATAACTAAACTTTTATTCCTAATCACTTTAACAACTAAGCCTTTATTCTTAATCTAATCGGGGGTTTGCTTTTAAGTGAAGGTTCCATACACTTAATCATGGTTTTTATGGGGGGTTCTATTGTATCTTGGGTGTTTGATGGAGGGTTTCTATTGTATCTTGGGTTTTATTGCATTATGGGTAGTTACTTTGTATCTTGGGTGTTTGATGGGGGGTTACTATTGTATCTTTGGTTTTATTGTATTATGAGGGTTACTTTGTATCTTGGGTGTTTGATGGAAGGTTTCTATTGTTTCTTAGGTGTTTGTTGGGGGCTTTTTTTTTGTATTTTGGGTTTCATGTGGGTATGTAGTTTCTTGTGGGTTTTCTTGGGTTTTTCTTATGGGCTAGCTGAATTGCTCCTGTATACTTTGGGGCGCCTTACGCTTTTTTAATGAAATTTTCTTACTTATCAAAAAAAAAATGTGTTTACTTCATTTCTCATCTATATTGCTACACTTACTTGATCAACCAGGCAAGGGTTTATGGATTTGCAATTTTTAGTTATAGTTTTTTCATCATTTGATTTATTCAAAAAATATACGACTATTTGTTAATAGGAATTATTGCTAATCTTAGATTAGTGTATTGCTTAGTCTTGCATAATTAGGTTTCAATGTGTTTCCCTAGTGAAGATTTTCTTTATTTTGCTTATGCAAGTTTTGTTTTGCTTTGGGTGGGTTGAACGGATATTTTGGCATTTCCAATCATACCCATCAACATCCCCTGTATGAATGATATATTTTTTAAGTTAATTTGGTGACTAGTGGACCCACTCATGCTAAATATGCAATTGCATACTTTGAACAGACATTTCATGGAGTCTGTTCTAAGCCAGTCGAAAGGAAGAGGGTTGTAATAGCCAATTTTGGACTTGGTCACATTACATGAATGGAACCTTCAGTTTGAAACAGGATTAAGTGTATGGAACCTTCACTTAAAAGCCAACCCCCGATTTGATTAGGAATAAAGGTTTAGTTATTAAAGTTGAATAGATGGAATAGAGTGAGCCTTGTAGGCTTTTAGTGACCAAAGTGACCAAACGTTGAGGTTTTAGGGTGGAGGCTTTAAAATTACAAATATGTGGTGTTGCATTTGGGTTTGCAATTATGTTGGAGAAGCAGTTTAGGTTTGCAATTATAATTAAAGATAAAATTGAAAACTCAAGTTTGGGTTTGCAATAATGTTGAAGAATAAATTGAAAAATTTCTAAGTATTAGAGCATTCCTAGTAGCCTCATAAAATTTTACACACCAAAATAGCTAAAAATCACTTTTCTCTAATCTGGTGAGCCACTTTTTTAAAGCACTCCCAACGGCCTCATCATTTTAACTATTCACTATCACTATTCCATTTAAGTAATATTTTTTCAGAGAAAAGACAAATTTTTAAAGCACTCCAAAAAAGAGAAAGGACAATGTCATTAGTTTTCTAATGGTTTGATGAGTGAATAGTACTCATCAAATTTGATGAGTACTATTCACTCATCAATTTTTTTTGGTTAAAGTAAAGATGTTGCTAGGAGTATTCTTTAGTATTTTCAACAAATTGGCTCACCAAAATAGCCAAACAATTAGTTTGGTGAGTCTAATAGGAATGCTCTTAAATGGGGTTAATGATTAGGCATCCCCTTCCTTTTTCTTTTGGGAAGGTACATCTTCTAAAACTTCTCTATAGCATTATTGCAAACTTCTTTGCTCTTGCATTTTAAAATGACATTAATTTTAGCGTCTGTCTTTAGTAAATGATGATTTTTTTTTTCTTGATTTCTTGTCCATTATTTACAAATGACGTGATTGAAGTAAATTCTTGTCAATTTCAACTTTTAAACGACACAAACCTATAGTTTGTATTTCGTAAAGGATGAAAAAAAAAGATTTTAAGGTTTAGTAACAAAGGACAAACCTGCATGCATGTCTCGTCCCAGTCGTGGCCGAAGCGGATGATGACGAGTCGCTCTTCCTCAGCCAGGATGGCCTGATCTACGGCCCATCCAGAGTGCAAGTGTGGTAGCAAGTACGACATCCTACGTTTCTCCTTGTGCGCTTATGCTCTCCTATTTCCTTTCTGCGTTTTGATTCAAACGTTTTTGTGTAGTATGGCCTTGGGATCCAAGGAGAGAAGCCTCTAGAAGCCCAATGGCCGATTGAATACACAACCTAAATCAAGCACCAAAACCAATAAATCCAATCATAACCGAAATGAGTGAACCCAAATTATCAAAAAAAAAAAAAAAGGAATCAAAAGAAAAATAGGTCGATAGTGTCGTGGTGGGTGGGTGTCGTTCGGTGGGCAGATGCGACTAAACCTCGTGAAGTTGAGAGATAGGTCGGGTGGTGGGCAGCAACACTGCTTGGTGGTGGGCTAACAGACAAAGAGAGTCAAGGTTAAGTCCTATTGGTCACCTAGTAATTAAGCAAAAATACATGTCTAGAAAAATATTTTCCTAGTTAAGACTACCTTACAAAGCATGTTATTGTATTATGACAGTAGCGAACTAAAGTTCGCGTCTGATAACAAAACTGAGTATTTATTAATGGAGAATAGATGAAATCTTAGCATCTTAAAAGTGCAACTTAGCTGGGAAAGGGATTATTTTTCTGTACGCAACCTACACTTACAACAATGATTTTGCAAAGTGCTATACATGAAGGTAGCAACCATAATCTTAATTCACAGTAGAGAAATATGGAAAGCAAAAAAAAAAACTGACAAACAGACAGACATGAGCAAATGGAACAAGCAACTAAATAGAGAAATGACATAATAGGAGCAAAAAAAATCTTCAACTCTAGCCAAGTCAATTGGAAAGCTTTTGGATGTCATTCATATTCCCCTCATGTTCCAGTATGAATAATATAACAATTTAATTGTCAAAAGTTTTTGAATGCCTACCATCATATGCACAAAAGACCATGGACTATAAACAAGCACGAAGCTAAGCGTGACATTTGTTCATCAAAGTAGGAATTAAGGACTATCAAGTGCCAAAGATGGTTATCTAACAGAAAGTTAAATACTAATCTGGGTTGCAATATTCCAAGAGACAGCAAGAAAGACTAAAAAGGCAATCCACTCTAGATATTACTAGTTTCTCGTTATGCCTGTCCAGCAATCCACTTTAGATATTACTACCACACTCAAAAGCATAAGAAACCTTTCCAATCTAAAAGTCATACAAATCAGAACAAAAAACACTATCCTCCACTAATCTCAAATAAGAATTTTGCCTCTGAGAATGTAATATTTAGGTGGGTTCAAGGACAACAGTAGATTATGACAAAATGGGGTAATCCACTTGCCAACCAAGCAGCCCCCAAGATGACTTAAAAGCTAAGCTAAGAACCTTAAAAGCATCTAATTTGACAATTTAATCCAAATTTTGAGGAAACGCAGAAGCCTATCACCCACCATATATTAACAATTTGCACAAATCTGAACCATAGTATCAAACTAATGCAAAATTGAACATTCAAATTGGAGTCGTTACCCCTTCCTGCATATTTTCCCAAAAAATTAATGAAAAAAGTGAAAAATTACATAAAGATTCCATCACTTTGAAAGCTGAATTAAACCTCAAATCCTTCAAGTTATTTATTTGACCTACATAAAGCTTTTCATCCAGACTCCACACGAAAACTAAGCAACATATAAGGTAAGCTAATAACCTTTTTCATCTAGACTCCACACGAAAACCAAACTACATATAAGCTAAGCAATAACCTTTAAAAGCATCTAATTTGACAACATAATCCAAATTTTGAGGAAACCCAGAAGCCTATCACCCACTGTATATTAAGAATTTGTACAAATCTGAACAATTTGAGACAAAACTCAAAATTAAAAAAAATCATTCACATATGGAGACAGAGAGACCAAAAAAACAACTAACAAAGTAACCCCAACAAGAAAACCATGAGGAGCGCAACAAAACCTTGCAACATGTTGCAAAAAGTCGTAAAAATCAAATTAATCGGCCTAACGTCCAGAAAATTAAATATAAATCAACCAAAAAAGCAACATAATCGGAGAAGAACGACCGGCCGGAGAGAGAGTGTTTACCGCCGGTGAAGAACGAACGAGAGAGCTGCCGGCCGGTGGAGACGGCCCCGGTGAAGAAGGACGGCCGGCCGTAAAGAGAGTGCCGGAGAGAGAGAGAGAGGGGGGCGTTCGCCGTCTGACTCTCCTGAGATAGAAGGTCTGATTAGGTTTTGTTGAGAAATTAATGTGTTATAGTCATTGTAATCGGGGCGGGGCGGGTGTCCGGGTTGGGGAAAAACCAATTCCGGAACCGGTCCGGTACTAACGGTTCGAGAATTCTCCAGCCCGTGTTCAAAATTTGAAGTAAATGATTGTTTTTGGCAAATATAAGCCAATACTCAAGCTGTCCCACGTGAGAGAGAGGCCTATGCCTTTCACGTGAGCCCCACAGACCACATCTCATTCACCATAGAGGCTTGTGAGGTAAACTGCACTTTTCAAGAAATTTTACTAAACACTACCTGCATTTTTAAAGTTTCTTATTAAAAAAAACCCCTTCATTTTTAAAGTTTACATTTTCTTAATTTACGTTTTAAAATCGTAATTACTCTTAAAGCTTTTGTCTGTTTAAATATTATGGTTGAATACCATATAGCCCACTGTGGTTTAAAAATTTTAGATTTTACTTTTAGAGTTTCTATTTTTGTCATAGTTAGTATCTGTGCTATGGAAAAAGACGGAAATGATACCTTTATCCATTTTTTCGTTTAAAACTGACGAATTTCCACGTGAGCAACACGTGGCACCATTTAGGGGCGGAGCCAGAAGTTCTTCTGGGCAAGGGTTAATGGTCAAAAAAATTTGTTTGTAAGAGCCAATAGGCTATTTTTTTTTTTTTTTTACCTTACAATTTTTTTTACCTAATTTTTTTTTTTTCATTTTTGGAATTGAGGGGAGCCATGACCCTACCGACCCCCCCTAGTTCCGTCCCTGACATCATTAAAAGTGCAACAGTTGGCTGAACAATTTTTTTTTTAATTTTAAGGTTTTATTTTTTTAAAAAAAAAATAAATAAATGTAGAAGTAGCTGAGCCTTCCCTTTGAGCCACATGAGGGTGGCAAACCCTCCCCATTTTGGCCAAAGCTAACCACCCCCAAAGCCAGTTTTGGGGATGGTCGAACCACCCCAAGGCCCTTGAGGGTGGTTTAGCCACCACAAGGGCCAAAATGGGAGTAGCCGAAGGACAATTCTTGATATCAAGCTCCTGAACAAGGGAGAAGGTAGCATTTAATATTTGGGAGGGCAAAATTGAAAAATTGAAAAAAAAATAAAAAAAATTGAGGGGCAAAATAAAAAAATAAAAAATTTAAGAGGCAAAATTTTAATTTTTAAAAAATTTATAATAATATTTGAAAAAAAGAAAAAGAAAAAAAAGGGAGAACATGGTGGGCACATGTGGCTCTGCCACTGCTCGTGAACGTGTATAAGATTAAATATTTAGGCCTCGTTTGGTTCGCAGAATAGATCCTTTGAATATAGTCTAAAAATGTTTGTGATTATCGACCTATTAGTCTATGTAACGTGCTTTACAAATTTATTGCCAAGGTTCTTGCGAACAGGCTCAAGAAGATCCTTAATCAGGTCATATCACCACAACAAAGCGCCTTTGTGCCTGATTGGCTTATTACCGACAATATCTCATAGTTCATTCCACTACAGAATTTCATGGCTAGTTCGAATGTCTAGGGGCCGCCTGGTAAATTGAAGAACTCCAATTTAGAAGTATTTGAATCCTTAGCATATGCAATCATTTTCCGAATCTTCCCGCTTCGTGACACCAAGGAAAAGTTCAGTAAACCAGACCAAAAAGAACAGTTTGATTAGTTAGAAAGAAATTTGTTGGTACAGTTTCCGATATGGTGACGTGTCGCCAATTGATTCGCTGCTTCCCTCAAACGCACAACCTTGATTCCTGTAAAACAATAAACAACTAGTCGGGGGTGCCGACTACGCCCACTCCGATGCCTAAATCAGTTCAAATCAATTTCCTGGAAAGTATCTGTAATCTCAAAAGCTCAGAGAGAATATATCTAATACCTGGTGTGATGGTCTTATTTATAGGCTGGTAGTTGCAGTCCTACTGGAATTCTTGAAGCCTAGTTGAACTAGGAGTTTGAGTCCTAGTCTGGTTGAACCTTAACCTTATCTTCAGGAAATTTGAATAAGGCTACAGAGTCTAAATTGAATTGCATTCGTACCTCTTTAATCTTAATTTCCATGTTACTAGCCATCTTATCCCGTTATTAATGGGATAGAGGCTTATCCCTGATCTTGGCCTATCCCTTATCTTTCGGGATACTAGCCTTCTAAGACAATTGTAACACACTTCGACCAACCCCCGAGGTGATAATATCTGAGACATGTTGGCTCCGAAAGGACTAGGAGATCTCGGAATATTGCCGCACCGTAACAAGGTTGTGGAAGATCCGAGGTGTTATCATACCTAGGCCATCTTATCCGAGATGTTATCATACCGAGGCAATCTTTGTATACCGAGTTGTGATTCAACTTCCCGAATGGTCTCGTAGCTTCTATCAAATCTCCGAGGCATAAATATCCGAGATATGTTCGCTCCGATCAGACTAGGAGATCTCGGGATATTTCATATCGTTACCGGGTTCGATAAGACCGAGAAGTCATTATACCTAGACGATCTTCTTCTACTAGGTAGTAACAAATGTCCAAGATGTAACATCGAGACGATTCAAGATTAGGATCCACGTGTCCTTGGGGTTAATTTTATCCCCAACAGTTACCCCATTAATTCTTTAATTTCAAAAATAAATTGAAATTAAGGGAATTATTTATCGCCTGCCAACCTGTACCTGCTATTGCTTTTGTCATAAATGGCGCGTCTTTTCAACAGTTTGAATGTTTGAATCTTACCGCTTATTTTTCTGCTAATGACGTAAGCCTTGACGCCGTGCTATTCCTTTATAATCATGACGCGATATTCTCGACGATATTCTCGAGGTTATTTAATTTCTGGAACTGAAACGTACGCCCCTTCGGTTTTCGTAGATACTGAAATGATGGCGCCTCTTTATATTTCGGACGCGTGGGGGAGTATTTAATGTTTGGACTACTTTCACTATTCATCCTTTGACATATTCTCACATTCTTTCTTTATCCTCCATTGTCGCCATCTTCCTGAGTTTCTTTTCTTTCTCTGAAACTTCTACTCCTCCTTCCTCTCTCTGAAATGGCTCCTAAGAAGGCCATCTCGAATATTCCTCCTACCTCCCGGGCTCGAACCAAAAGGTCTAATGGCTACGTTGACCTTTTTCCCCTGGAGAGCAGGGTGGAAACCGCCCTCTTTGAAAGGCATGAGGGTGTTCTACGTCTAAACTACGACATTTCTCTGACAGTGAGGATGTTTGATCAAACCCCTGGGACTCGGCTTATTGATGGCGGCGACATCACTTTGTTTGAAAGGATGTTTCTGGCCGGACTCCGGTTAACCTTTCCGGAGATTGCTCGGGACTTTGTCCTCTTTCTGATGGTTGCTCCTAGTCAGATCATGCCCAACGCTTGGAGATATCTGTTCGCTTCGTACATCCTTTGGAGGCTTGTATTGAAGAAGGAGATGAAGATTCTTCAATTCTTTCACATTTATAGACCGAGGCAGACTTCAGAGGGAATGATCGAATTGTGTGTCCGTCACCCCCCTATATTCATCAAACTTAAGAGTGGGTTGACAAACAACAAGTTCTGGGAGCAACAGTTTTTTTGAGTCTCTGGGGAGTGGGAATGCCCCGAAGGTACTCTTTTGCCTAAAAACCGTAGGATGCCTCAGACTTGGCAATTGTTGAGGCCTGACCAAAGTGAAACCCCTTCAATTAGCATATCCGACCGGGAAGATGTCAAGAAGATAAGCGACTGGTCTGCAATTAGGGTCAAGGCCGAGAAATTTGAGGAAGTTGATTTTGACAATCTTGTGACCGAGGAGAATTTGAGGCAATTTCTTGGATACAATATTCCAAGGGACAAGAAGACGATCACCAAACGAGGAGTTGTCAAGAGAAAAAGTGATGCGCCTCCATCTCTGAGGCCTGTCACTAAGAAGAGACCTTTTAGCAGAGCCGAAGAGGTTCCTAAGGATGTTTCTTTGAGAAAGAAGCGGAACATTCCTTTGGCCGCCTCAGGTGTGAAGAGAACTCCTCCGAGGGTGCCCATGGCTGAAACCAACACCAAAGAGGGATCAGCGAGCTTTCGGGGTTAAGTTTCGGAAGTCTCCCCTACACAAGAAACTGGCTTTACGCCCCCTTTTGTCTTAAGAGACGAGTCTGGCTCTGAGACATCGTACCAGGGCCCAGATACTTTTCTTGAGGAAACCAATGCCGAAGCCTCCACAGTAACAAGTCCGGTGCCAGAGAGATCTGAAGAAGAGGGCGAACCAATACCTGAGGCCCATAACGTGCAAGTCGCACGTCGAGTGAAGCACCCGGCGAGGAAAAAGAAATTCGGTGTCCGAGATCGTCTGGTCGAAATAATTTTAGAGGCTGAGCGGATGTGGGGTAAGCCGGTCATAAGGCCTTCTGATGCCGAGGAGGTAAGGCAAGAGTCTGCCCCTTCGGGTGAAGAATCTGTTGAAGAGAGGAATGAGGATGTTAGCACCCTCCGAGATGAAGCTTTCGTCGAAGACTTTGTGGAAGAAGGCACTCCTCGGACTCCTTCATCAGAACATCCAGGAACTCCACCACCCCCCAGCTGTGATTGTGAAATGGGGCATGCCACCCCCCAAGAACCATGCACAGCTCCTGACCAAACCGAGCTCCAAACGGGAACACCTGAGAGGGTAAATACCGAAGAGCCAAGAAGTTCTTAGCAAGTAGGTGTTCAGTATACACCGGGTGCTTGTCTTGAAGTAAGGAGCGTGGATCAATCCGAAGTGAGCCAACATCTCGGAGAACCTGAAGGATATAGGGTCAATACTGAGGCCTTCACTCCCGAGGCAGATCTACATCCCGATGCTTCTGATAGGGATAGATCCCATACCGAGGCCAGCACTTCTGAATTAAGGCCTAATGAGTCTGAGGCAGCTCCGAATACGGAAGCCGCTCCTTCTGTAGGCCCTAGCTCTTCTTCTAGAGTTTCAGCGGGCTTTGAAGTCTTGGGCAGAGGCCTTCTTGGTCATCCAATGGAGGCCATAAAAAATCTAATTCCCAAAGGGTTCCTGGGAAATGCAGGAGTTTCCTCCCCCAAGAAAATTGCTCAAGGCATTCTTATTTCCCATTACCAGGTGAGTTTCCGAAAGTAAACCTTTGTTTTAACCAATTTTTAGCACTTTATTCTGAATTTGCCTACCTTCGTCTTTATAGCTTCTGGCGAAGATGACAGCCCTTTGGCAAAGATATGAAAATCGTCAAGTGCAGCCTGCTGCTCCAGCTCCCGAAGTGCAAGCTCGACTTTCGAGCCTAGAGAAGGAAGTGGCAACTTTGAAAGCTCTCCTTCAATCTAGAGATGAAGAGCTTGCTTCCCGAGACCTGATTATATCCGAGGAGCGTTCTGCCAATGCTCGTTTAAAAAAGGAAGTACTTGAGGCAAATGAGCGGTATACTAGCTCTGTTGCTTTCTGCTGAACTTTATCGTACAGATCAACTAGCCTCTCGCCTGTCGGCCGTGCAGAACGAGTGCTCCGAAGCGTGCAAGAATGCCGAAAATGCCGAAGCAGAAAATGAGAAGCTGAAGGCTGAAGTTGAAAGACTCGAGGCTGAAAGGGACAAAGTTGTTAAGGCACAGAACCGTTTGAAGAGTCTTTTGATCAGGCTCAGAACTAGATATGACGCGGGCCAGGCAAAACTGAAGCGCTATCTAAAGCAGCTAAGCTATGTGCCATTCCTTCGAGACCAGAGCTGGGCTTGCGGATTCAACTGGGGGTTCGAAAACTTTCAAACTTTGGTGACGAACCCTAAATATAAGTTTGACCCTGAAACTGTTGGGCCGCAACTGGTAGGATTTCCTGACGAAGTAGTCCAAGAAATGGAAGAATTCGGTAAAGAATTCTTGCTAGACGTTCCGAGTTGGGGTGCCGACACACCGGATCCCCGAGAGGATCCTTTTGAAAAAACTGCAGGCTAAGGGTTGTTCTCGGGCTTGAATTTTTCCCTTCTTTCTTTCTGAAATCTTTATAACCTGTAAAAGACTTTATATATTACTGAAATGAAATTACTGAATTGGAATCTTAACCTTTCAATTTCCTCATCTTCTGAATTTAGATGATCCATACTCATAGCATCTGGAGACCCCCAACCAAGGGGTTTCTTCTCTTGGTATCCTTTCCATAACCCTTTCGGGTCGTCCAAGGAAGGGACTTGGGCCGATTCTATCTTGAATGTTCTTGTCCTTCCGGAAGCCTCCAATCCTGCCGTCGTATCCTTTTCATAACCCTTTCGGGTCGTTCGAGGAAAGGATTCGGGATATCCTTAACCTTATCCTTCGGAAACCCCCAACCGGGAGGTTTCAACCCTTTGTATCCTTTCCATGACCCTTTCAGGTTGTTCGAGGAAAGGATTCGGGCGGATTCTAATCGGGATATCCATAACCTTATCCTTCGAAAACCCTCAACCGGGAGGTTTCAACCCTTTGTATCCTTTCCATGACCCTTTCAGGTTGTCCTAGGAAAGGATTCGGGCGGATTCTTTTCTGGATATCCTTAGTCTTATCCTTCGGAAACCCCCAACCGGGAGGTTTCAACCCTTTGTATCCTTTCCATAACCCTTTCGGGTTGTTCGAAGAAAGGAATCAGGCGGATTCTAGTCCTCATCCCTTCGGAAACCCCCAACCGAGGGGTTTCTTCCCATTGAATCCTTGCCATGACCCTTTCAGGTTGTTCGAGGATTCTGGCGGATTCTTCCCCAAGCATCCCCACCATAACTCTTTCGAGTCATTCGAGGGGAGGAGTCGGGTGGACGTTGATGTAGCTTGATCATCTTTGGAGAAGTTTGATGAAGAAGTGCTTCCATTTTGTCTTGGACTGCTGCTTTATTCTTAGTAGAGATCAATCGACACCTGGGGGCTATCTATTCTTCCTTGCTTTCGGTGTTGGACTAACTGAGAAGTTTCTTGCCTTGATATCCTTCCCATAACCCTTTCGGGTCGTTCAAGGAAAGGAATCGGGCATTCTTAGCGTTATACTTTTAGTAACCCCTAAATGAGGGGTTTCTTCCACTGCATCCTTTCCATAACCCTTTCGGGTTGTCCGAGGAAAAGATGCAGGTGGATTCTTTTTTGGGTATACCCCCATAACTCTTTCGAGTCGTTCAAGGGTGGATATCGGGCTATTTCTTAGACTTCTACAATTGTTGATATGAATTGAAAAAAGATCTTCTTTATGGAATATAAAATTGCGGAGAAAAAACAAAGAATTACATATAATATTTCTTCAAGTGCTCGTCGTTCCATGATCTCAGGAGTATCTTCCTTGTCTCGGTCATCAGGCGATAAGCCCCTTTCTGATGGCATCCTACTACCTTATAGGGGCCTTCCCATTTGGGTCCCATTTTGCCTTCCGTTGGATCTTTTGTCATTAAGCTCACTTTCCTGAGTATCCAATCTCCGAGCTGGAACTTTTTAGGGACCACCTGTTTATTAAAATACCGAGCTGTTCGACTCTGATACGCTGCCCATGTAACTTGAGCGTCATCTCTTTTCTCCTGCAAAAGATCTAGATATACCTTGGCCTTTTCGTCGTTAAGCCCAGGATTGTAGTAAGCTACACGAAAGCTCGGGGATCCCACTTCGACTGGTATCACAGCCTCGGCCCCGTATGTAAGTGAGAATGGCGTCTTGCCTGTTGGATTTCTTCTTGTGGTTCGGTACGACCAGAGCACCTCTGGAACATATTCAACCCATGCTCCTTTCTTCTTATCGAGCTTTTTCTTCAATGTCCTTACCAGGGTCTTATTTGTCGCCTCTACTTGACCATTCGCCTTTGGATAAAGTACCGAGGCATAATAGTTTCGGATAAAAAGTTCTGAACACCACCTCCGGAATGGTTTACAGTCAAATTGCTTCCCATTGTCTGTGACAAAAGCATGAGGGATCCCGAACCGGCACACCACCAATTTCCAAAGGAAACTTGTGATATTTGTTGTGGTTATAGCTGCTAATGCTTCTACTTCTACCCATTAAGTAAAATAGTCTATAGCTGCAACTAAGAACTTCCGACCCCCTTTCCCTACAAGCATTGGGCCGACAATATCTACCCCCCATTTCGCAAATGGCCATGGAGAAGTGAGGGGAGTAAGCTTCTCGGGACTTGCTTTCATAATTCTTGAAAACCTCTGGCATTTGTCACAAGTCTTGACGAGAAGAGCCGAATCCTTTCTGATAGTAGGCCAATAATAACCTGCTCGGATGGTTTTTTGTGCCAGCATCCTTCCTCCCGAATGGTCTCCGCACACACCTTAATGGATTTCCTTGAGAACATAATCTGCCTCGGTCTTAGAGAGGCATTTGAGCAAGGGTTCGGAGTATCCTCTTTTATATAGTACTTCTCCGAGGAGGCAAAACCGTGCTGCCTGTATCTTTACCTTCCGAGCCGCAACCTTGTCTTCGGGCAGCAACCCGTTTCTCAAGAACTGAATAATCTCTATAGCCCATTTTGGTTCATCCTGTGTTGGATCTGCTTCCATGATGTCAGTCCTCGGGGTTATCGATGGCTCGGTCAAAACGATAATCTGCCTTCTAGATGCTTCAATCTCTTCATTTGTTCCTGATGCAATCTTCAAGAATTCATCGGCTCGAATATTTTCATCCCGAGGTATCTTCGTGATGATGACCTTTTCGAAATAAGATTGGAATCGGCGCACTTGTTCCAAATATCTGGCCATTCGATCTTCTTGTGCTTCAAATTGTCCTTGAACTTGGCCCACCACTACTTGAGAGTTACTTCAGATTTCAACATTAGTTGCTCCCATCTCTCGGGACAATGCCAGACCTGCTATTACGGCTTCATATTTAGCTTCATTATTTGTAGTGACAAAGTCCAGTTTTACAGCAAAACCGAACTCTTGACCTTCAGGATTCCTGAGGAGAACACCTACCCCGCTTCTGCCATGTGCTGAGGAGCCATCCACAAACACGACCCAGGTTAATTCTTTTGGAAGTTCCTCCGCTTCGGGAATGTTGCAAAATTCCACCAAGAAATCTGCTAGAACCTGTCCTTTGATAGCCGTCCAAGGATGAAACTCAATATCAAATTGTCCAAGTTCCATTGCCCAGTTGACTAACCTTCCCGAGGGGTCAGGCTTTTGCAGAACCTTCTTCATCGGATACTCGGTTAAGACTCTAATAGCATGAGCCTGAAAGTATGGCCTCAATCTCCTGGCTGAGATAACCAAAGCGAACGCCAATTTTTCTATCCGGGGATATCTTTCCTTTGCTCCATGAAGTGCTTTACTTGTGAAGTAAACAGGTTTCTAAATTCCCAAATCTTCTCTGACTAGTGCCGAGCTTACTGCCGAGGGGGATACTGCCAAATAAAGATAGAGTATCTCCCCTTCAATAGGACGGCTCAACAAGGGAGGGTTCGTTAAGTATTCCTTCACCTTCCTGAAATCTTCCTCACATTCCTCACTCCACATAAATGCTTTTCTCAAAATTTTGAAGAAGGGAAGACACTTATCTGTTGACCGTGATATGAAACGGTTTAGGGTCGCAATCCTTCCTGTCAGCCGTTGGAGTTGTTTTGTTGTTCTCGGTGCCTCCATCTCGAGGACAGCCTTGACCTTCTCTGGGTTTGCTTCGATGCCCCTCTGTGATACCATGAACCCCAAAAATTTTCCTGAAGAAACTTCAAAGGCACACTTCATAGGGTTAAGCTTCATCTTGTATTTTCTCAGAGTCCGGAAAGTTTCTCGAAGGTCTTCTATGTGTTTGGTTGCCCGAATACTTTTAACCAGCATATCATCTACGTATACCTCAACGTTTCTGCCAATTTGATTCCGAAACATCTTGTTCACCAATCGCTGATAAGTGGCTCTCGCATTCTTCAAACCGAAGGGCATCATCTTATAACAGTAGAGTCCTCGGTCTGTGATGAAAGCAGTTTTCTCTTGATCTGCTTCTTCCATGTAGATCTGGTTGTATCCCGAGAAAGCATCCATAAAGCTTAGGAGCTCATGTCCAAACGTTGAGTCGACCAACAAGTCAATCCGAGGCAAAGGAAAACTATCCTTCGGGCATGCCTTATTCAAGTCAGTGAAATCTAAGCACATCCTCCACTTGCCATTAGACTTCTTCACCAGTACTACATTGGCCAACCACTCGGGGTAATCCACCTCCCGGATAAATCCGACTTTCAATAACTTCTCTACCTCTTCTGCAACAGCTTGATTTCGTTCGGTGGCAAAAGTCCTTCTTCTCTGCTTCACTGGCCGATGATTGGGGTCCACATTCAGCTTTTGGACAATAACCGAGGGATCAATCCCTGGCATATCTTCATGGCTCCAGGCGAATACATCACTATTACGCCTTAAGAACGCTACCAGATCTTCCTTCACGAGTTGGGGGAGTTGTGAGCCTATACGAACTTTCTTTCCCGGATCACCTATTTCGAACTCCTCCAAGCCTTTCACAGGCTCCCCCAATGCTGACTGCTATTTCCCATCCTCCTTAGCTTTCTCACCCAGATTATGCTGCCTCGGGGTGTCTTTCAGGGATAAGTTGTAACTACGCCTAGCCTCCTTCTGGTCTCCCTTAACCATTCCAACTCCTTCTTCTGTAGGGAACTTCATACTGAGATATGGTGTTGAGGTCACAGCTTTTAAGTCGTTGAGAGCTGTCCTTCCGATAATGGCGTTATAGGCCGAGACTCTGTCAAATATCAAGAATTTCACCATGATGACCTTTTGCCTCGGATAAGTCCCAGCCGTCACAGGGAGATCAATAGAACCGAGAGGCAGCACCTTTTCTCCAGCGAAACCCTGTAATTGGCATGAGACCGAGACCACCTTCTCCCGTGGGACTCCCATGTAATCAAAGGCTGACTTAAACAGAATATCAGCCGAGCTCCCTGTGTCAACAAGGATCCGTCGAGTCTGATAATTTGCTATTGTTAGTGTGACCACAAGGGCGTCTGTGTGCGGAAGTGAGACTCCAGCATAATCATCATCCGAGAACCCTATAATCAGAGGGTTATATTTCTGAGACTTTAGGGGCTTTTGGACCGAATATACTTCGAAATCATCCAGCTGCTTGGCATATGCCTTCCGAGCCAAATTGGACTCGCCTCCTCCTCCAAATCCTCCCGAGATGGTGTGGATAATAGGAAGGTTGCCTTGCTGCTCCACCTAAGCTCGACTCCTGCTCCTTTCTCTTCTTTCTTCTCCTCAAGGCCAAGGTGCTGGTTCTCTGCTTCTACCTCTTCTTTCTTCCTACCTCGGTCTATAGTTTCTCCTTTCATTCTGATCTTCTTCTCTTTTAGGTCGCGAATATTGGTCCCGCTCTTGTTGGTTTCTCTCATTAACGAGAAATCGGACCAACTTCCCATTCTCGATAAATTTCTCAATCAACTGTCTCAGTGATACACACTGCTCGGTCAGGTGACCATATGAATCATGGAAGGCACAATATTTGTGAGCCAGGCGTGAAGGCGGATCTCCTGGAATGGGTCTCGGCCTTTGGTAATTCGGATCTTTTTTGAGTTCCATAAGCACCTCGGTGAGAGAGGCATTTAATGAAGTCCACTTGTAATCTCCGAAATTCTTCTTCGCCTTCTTGTACTCCCCGGGACCGGCATCCTGTGTGGGCTCGGGATTCTTCTTCTTCTTGGGCTTCTCGGTGGAAGGCTGTTGTTGCTGCTGGGAATTACCGAGAAGGGCTCGGAATGTTTCCTCCTGATTAATGTACCTATCCATTTTTACCATAGAAGTATGAAGATCCTTTGGTGGTTTTAACGCCAAGTCCGCCATCAACGGTCTGTCTTTCTTCAATCCTTGGAAAATTGCACCATAAATAAAGTCGTCCGGTGCACTTTCTGTCTCCAACTTTTCCTGGTTGAATCTCCATAAATAATCTTTTAAAGACTCGTTTAGTCCCTGCTGCACTGAGAGTAGATACCCTTTGGGTTTCGTTCTGGCTCTCCCGGACAGAAATTGGGCTAGGAATTTCCTTCCAAAGGCGTCAAAATTATCAATCGACCTTGGGGGAAGGTTCCTGAGCCAGTCTCAGGCCTTTCTTGACAAGGTGAGGGGAAAAGCTCGGCACGCCACAGCATCAGGTGTCTTGTCCAAGGACACGTGAGATTGGAAATTATCCAAATGCTCCATCGGATCTTCACTACCTAAAAAAACAGGGATATTGGGTACCTTAAACCTTCCAGGCAGGTCGAAGTTGGATACTTCTTCAGTAAATATAGACTCCTTATGCTGAAAGAGGTTGTCCACGAGAGACTCCTTCCCGTCTCGCTTCTGATCCATAGTTCTTGATAGTGCATCATACTTTATGCCCAAGTCCAGGACCATCTACTGCAGCCTTCTTTCGGAGTCTGTTGGTGGAGGTGGAACCGGATTAATAGGCTCCACACGGTCCTCGATCCGCGGCTCGACTCTCTCCCCTGACTCTTTCGGGTTTCCATTAGGATTTGTTCCTTCAACCGCATCGTGATTCAATGGTGGTGGAGTCTGAGCAATTATCAGCAAAGCATTATGAGCCAGCAAGTCTTCCACATTCTTCTGCGCCTGAGCCAGCTGTTGGCTCAGTTGGGTTATTCTGGTCTCGGGACCGGCAGACTCTGCTTCTCCTTGGACATCATCTTGATTAGGGCGTCGCGCTTCTTCTTGGGTTTCGTTTTGAACCGGATTAGAACGTCTCGTAGTCACCATCACTGATTTATTTTTCGTAAGAACAACTCTTCGTTCCCACAGACGGCGCCAAACTGTTGGTACAGTTTCCGGTATGGTGACGTGTCGCCAATTGATTCGCTGCTTCCCTCAAACGCACAACCTTGATTCCTGTAAAACAACAAACAACTAGTCGGGGGTGCCGACTACGCCCACTCCGATGCCTAAATCAGTTCAAATCAATTTCCTGGAAAGTATCTGTAATCTCAAAAGCTCAGAGAGAATATATCTAATACCTGGTGTGATGGTCTTATTTATAGGCTGGTAGTTGCAGTCCTACTGGAATTATTGAAGCCCAGTTGAACTAGGAGTTTGAGTCATAGTCTGGTTGAACCTTAACCTTATCTTCAGGGAATTTGAATAAGGCTACAGAGTCCAAATTGAATTGCATTCGTACCTCTTTAATCTTAATTTCCACGTTACTAGCCATCTTATCCTGTTAATAATGGGATAGATGCTTATCCCTGATCTTGGCCTATCCCTGATCTTCCGAGATACTGGCCTTATCTCACACTAAGACAATTGTAACACACTTCAACCAACCCCCGAGGTGATAATATCCGAGACATGTTCGCTCCGAAAGGACTAGGAGATCTCGAAATATTGCCGCACCGTAACAGGGTTGTGGAAGATCCGAGGTGTTATCATACCGAGGCCATCTTATCCGAGATGTTATCATACCGAGGCAATCTTTGTATACCGGGTTGTGATTCAACTTCCCGAATGGTCTCGTGGCTTCTATCAAATCTCCGAGGCATAAATATCCGAGATATGTTCGCTCCGATCAGATTAGGAGATCTCGGGATATTTCATACCGTTACCGGGTTCGATAAGACCGAGACGTCATTATACCTAGACGATCTTCTTCTACTGGGTCATAACAAATGTCCGAGATGTAACTCCGAGATGTAACATCGAGACGATTCCAGATTAGGATCCACGTGTCCTTGGGGTTAATTTTTTCCCCAACAAAATTTTAAAGAAAGTGTTTAAGTTCGATCAAGTTATTTATTTGCATATTAAGATTTCATTGCAGACCCCTTGGAGCTAAATCTACTCTCAATAGCCAATAGGATGTTTCACAGTACAATATCAAAGGGTCAAGTATATTAGATCGCACATATGCTCATTGAGACTAACTCAAGCCCTTGAAAGCTCAAGAACAACACAAAAGATTTAACTCATAGATATATTTATTTAAAATAATAGATTACAGTTAGCTGATAAGAAATTCTAAAGCGGACATTGATTGCATTGGAGTCGGCCTCATTAAATATTCGAAATTAAAAAGTTTACCTTGTGCAGCAGAAATGACTCTCCATCTACCACGATTGTAATGTCCCCAGCAACATCTGAGAAGATATTGTATGCAAACGAAATAGCTAATGTGAGCAATCTTCCCATGAATAAGGATCATACATAAAGTAATCAAGAGCATTGCAATTCCATTAGAAGAAAATAAAAACATATGAACAAGAAAAGAATTAATGGACTATTCAAATTCCTCCATATCAGCAATATTGGGATTTGTGGGATTTTTTAACCCTCCCTATCGCATGGTAATAGTTGAGATCTTAACTCCATTCTCAAATTTTTAAGTTGATTAATTGTCCAACATAATTGAGATCTTGTCAGTTATTCACACTTATTAGAAAAATCAGAGTGTGGAACTTCCAGCAAACATATAATAAAAATCACACAAATAAAAACTAGAAGCAGGACAAAGAAACTTAATAGAAATTATGGATCAAAAGGATGGCCACATATATAAATACAGAGACGCAGAAAGAGATGATTACCGAGTAGTGAAGGAGTTACATAACTTGGGAGTAGGAGAGCGATAAGAAGTGGAGAATGAGCTCTCAGAGACCATCCCTTCTTAGTTCTCAGCCCCAGACAGCAACAAAAAAAATCTGAAACAGAATCGTGGATGATGGAGGGAATATGAATGATTCACATGAATATTTGTAAATGGCAGACAGTGGTAATTCTCCATAGTCCAGGGCTATTTCAATTCTTGTTTGATAAAGTATCTTCGCCCCAATCCCCATTGTGGAAACATAAGGTCTTTTTGATCAGAGGGCTCAGAGACAAAGGTCGGTCTAACATTACTAATCCCAGCCAGAAAAGAAAACCAAAAAACGAATTAAAAAAAAAAAAGTTTCCATGAAACACTAGGGTCTAGGGAGAGCAAAACCCACTGACTTTTGCAACTCCCCAATTCTCTCTCTATATATACACTATATATTCTTCTCTGCGCTCCAGGCTGAACAAACCCTAAAATCCCAGTATAACCACAAATACTCTATGGAAGAAAGCTTCGTGATGGCTAATGCACGGCAATTGAAGCGATCGCCGACTTGGTCATCATTTGATGATTGTCAAAAAATAAAAGAGCCCTTGACATGAGGAATTCCTCAATTACGATTATATTCTCATATTCCTAAGAGAATTTTAACTCGTCCTTACAAGATCCTTTTCAATATGCCGATTAGTCTCATGGAGGAGGATGCAGATCCAAGTGGAAGCTCGCATTGCTAGTGGTACCGTGGAAACTCGCATTACAGGTGGTACTGTAAAAGCTTGAGTTCTAGATGGTACTGCCTTCAGGTATCTGCCTTCAAGTCTCTCAAGTCTGAGTCTGAGCAAGAGATCTTTCCATTTTGGAAGGGTTTTCTTCCAGCAGGCTCAAGTGTTGCAGCTTTAGGAACAGATATTTACTATAACTTTGGTTGTAGATCAAAAACTCTGTGTTACATGGGGTGTTTAGATTCTCCTTATGATTCTTTAGATGGTGAGATATATGACCTCAAAACTAATAGATGAGAACCTTTGCCTGAACCTCCATTTTCTCTCGAGAATGACTTTATTTTTGCAGCACTTGAAAATCCAAACAGGATCATGATTGCTCCACTTCTCAAGAGAGAAAAAGATTTTGCAATATTTTACATGTATGATGTGGAGAATCTTATTTGGTGTAGTCTAGGGAAGCGTCGAGTACATCACAGATGTCCTATTGGATGGGAAGAATGGGGTCAATTGGTCATAACGGCTGGTAATACCTTGTATTGGATAACATGTAAGTCGCGTTTGCTGGCTTACAATATAGAGAAAGATTTTTGGTCGGAAGGGAAACTCACAGGACTAGGAATTTCATTTTTGAAACATAAGAAGTCTACTGTTCCTGGATTCGTCCATTTAGAGGGCCAGCTTTTCGGGCTTTTGCAAGTTGTATCTGATCAAGAACTTCACTTGGTCATAATTGATGTTGCCATTCAGAGTAGCTTGCTGCAAATATCTGTCGTTGCCAACCATAGATATAAAACGAAGTATCCCACTATCCAATCAGATTGCTTTTTATAGTAAGTTTCTTGCTTTCTCTTGATATTCCTTTTTCTTTTAATTAAATTCAAACACAAACACAAACACTTTTTGTGACATAACATTTTGGCCAGTACACATTAGTTCTTATATTCATATTCTACTGCTTGGACTTTGTGAAATGCATCATAACTAAAGCATGGACACTAGAAGGACATGTTAGGAGGAAAACAACCGTGGATTAAGCTTACTATTTCATCTTGATAGACTTGTGAGTCTTTTTTTTTTCCTGGAATTGTTGAAAGCTTTGAAGTATTGCATTTTTTTTTTCAATTTTAAGAGCAGGAGATGGCCTAGACGAGAGAGAAGGTTTCATAAATAGAAATAAAAATGTGGTCTTTAGTAGCTGTAATATAATCGTTTATGTTGCAAGAGCGTGAAGATAATACCCGTATTGTGGGAAAGGGGAAATTTAAGGTGAATGAAGAAAATGTGGCTACTGGCTATATGCAATAATTGGGGCATTTGTCCTAATATTCTGGTATGTGACTCGTGATTGGTTTGTCTACTGGTGATGTTTGTTGGGAGCAGAGTTGTTGTTTCTCAGACATAGCCTCTTGCTTCTGTGGCTTCTTGTGGTTTCGGTTTGGGCTGTTTGGTTTTGGTGGTGTGGCAGATGAGATTTTGCAATGCTATTGCTGGTGTTGGCTCTTACTTTGCCTTAGATGGTTGGCAGATGTATAATTATTTGCTGGCTTTAGTTGTTGAGTTGAGTTGATGTTGTATAGGTTTTGTTAGTTTGTAATTGGCTGCATTCTGTTGGACAAAATCACTTCTATGTAATGTTGCTTATTAATCAGGGATACTGTTCAGAGTTTACATTTCAGTTTTGTGTTTCAAGAAGATTCTATGTGGATTTCAAGACAGAGAAGTTGAATCCCTTGCATCTATCCAGACGTCCGGTCAACCGTCCAAACGCTCGTTAGTCAAGCAACATCCGTCCGGACAATGTGGTTATTTTGTCCGGACTCCTATAAGTGTCCAGAAGCTTCAAACTGTTCAAGATTACATCCGTTCGGACATCTCTAACAATAGGTTTGGACATCATTCAGTGTTCGACATGTAAAATGATTTCCTTCTCAGACACAGATATGGGAAGACAGTTGCAACTGTCTGGACGATATCCTTGATAAGGCAAGATGTGGAGCAGAAGTGCAACCGTTTGGATGTCAGTCTACACTATCCGGATGCCAGTCCTTATTATGGAAATTGCGTGTAGCAGAAGTGCAACAGTCCAGACGCTAGGGCAATACCGTCTGGACGAGACCCTATTCAGGAAAGAATATCAATGAATTTGGAAAGCCGGTTGCATAGTCGGCCGTCTGGATGCTGCCGAGAGAAAATCGTATTAACCTCGATTTAGGTCTTCTGTAGCCTATAAATAGAGGCCTCTAGGCATGTAATTTGGAAGAATTCGGTATTGAATTTCTTAGAGCTTAGAGGGTACAATTTAAGAGTTATTGTGCTGATCAGTTTGCTCTCAAGCCATTGTTGAAGTGCTGTTGCAGTGCTCGTGTTGAAGTCTATCTTAGGGAGGAGCCCTAAGAGAAATGATTCCATTGAAAACCTCTTCAAGTAGGTGACTTGGTTGTGAGACGTTCGCATTGGGTTATGCTTCAATGTTCAAGGTACGACCATTGCATCAGGGGTACGTGAGTGCTACTGCTTTGTACTAGGTTTGTCTTCTGAATAGTGGATATCTTGAGTTTGGCTGTCCCGTAGTGTTTTTTCTCTTAATTGAGTTTCCACTTCGTCAACAAAATATTTGTCTCCTTTAAATTCATCATTTAATATTTTGTTGCACACTATTCACACACACACGGTTAATTAGAAGTCACTATAATTTTCAATTGGTATCAGAGCTTGATACACTCTATTTAAATTTATTTATTGAGTGTTATCCTTTTGACTTCTATTTTATTTTATTGTCTCAAAATCTTATGACCGTTCCTGCCTTTGATGGTACGAAGTATGGCTATTGGAAAGCTTTTCTGCGTTTCTTTTTAAAATCCATTGATTGTTGGAAAACTATTGAAACTGGTTTGACTGAGCCAGTGGATACAAATATTGAGCTTGTAAATGAAAAGAGCGCACAACTTTCCAATGACAAAGCCCTCCATGCTCTATGTCAAGCGTTTTCACTGTCTGAAATTACTAAAATTTCAAACTGTGGAACTGCTCAAGAAGCGTGACAAATCTTAGAAACAACATATGAAGGCACAAAACTTGTTAAATCTACCAAACTTTAAATGTTGATTTCTAGATTTGAAGAGATTAAGGTGCTTGATGATGAGATATTCAGAGAGTTTTATTCTAAGATGAGCGACCTAAGAAACTTGATGGTGAGTCTTGGGAAGTCCGTCTCGGATGTAAAGCTCATCCAAAAAATTCTAAGATCTTTGCTTGAGCGTTTCAGAATCAAGGTGACTACCATAGAAGAAAACAAAGATTTAGAAGAGATGAATATTGAAGAGTTGGTGGGATCTTTTCAAACCTATGAGCTGTCCCTGCCCCCAGTCAAGAAGGTGAAGACTATTGCCCTCAAGGCATTTAAAAAGGAAGCCAAAGTCTCATCTAAAGAGGACTTTGAGAAAGAAGAAGATGCAGTGGCAATGCTGGCAAAGAATTTCAAAAGATTGATGAAAAATGATAAATTCAAGAAGAAATTCTCCAAAAGACTAAAGAGGCCCCCAAAGAGTCTGGACCTGAAGAAGCTGAGAAGAAAGACCCAAGAGGCCCCAAATGTTTTGAATGCTCAGGCTTTGGGCATATCCTGGCTGACTGTGGGAATCTCAAGCAAGAAAAAGGGAAGGCTTACAATGCGACCCTCAGTGATGAGTCCAAAGAAGAAGAAACTCCTGCTCAAGATTAGTTTTTAGCCTTTGTGGCAAAACATGAAGAAGATGAGGATTCTTACTACTTTGAGCATAGTGATGAAGACGGGAAAGAACTCAAAGAGGCCTGTAAAATCCTCTATGTAGAGTTCGAGAAGTTGAGGGAGACTTGCAAGCATCACATTCATGAGCTGAACATTTTATAGATTGAGAAGAGTTCGTTGCTGCTCAAGATAAAGGATCTAGAGGAGAAGCTACTAGAGACACAACTACAGTTGGAAATGGTCATTGATGAGAAGATAACTCATATGCTGTCAATTCAGAAGAGCCTTACAGACAAGACCAGACTTGGGTATGTAGCTCCTCCCTCTGACATTCCCTTTACTTCTAGGACTGTTTTTGTCAAGCCCACAGTCCCCGAGCCTCCACTCATAGTTATGAACAAAGGAAATGACGTAATTGGTGGAGATATTCCGGTCACTCAGAAGCCCATCACTATTAGATGACCTCCTATATGTCACCACTGCGGCCTAAGCGGGCACATCCTACCCCAGTGTTCTCTTTTCAAAGCTCAAAGATCAAAGGTCAATAAAGAGGTGCCAAAACAAGCTAATTTTGGCACTAGACCTCTGGCCCAACATCAGGCTCCCAAGTATCAGGCTCCATGGCATCAGGTTCCAAGGCACCAGGCCTCATAGCATCAGGCTCCTCAGGATCAGCGGCATCAATAGATATTTGTTCCTACCAATCAGAATGGCAAACCCAAGACTAACAAATCAAGACAATTCATGAAGAAGCCATAGAAGGTGGGAGATGATCAATTTTATAGGGGGTTGCCTTATATGGATGCAAAGTATGATACAATGGATGGATCATTAGATGGAATCCTGCCAACAACCACCACAAGGAAGGCAGACATGGGTTAAAAAGGAGGCAGACATACACCCCTTGAAGGGGAATGGACTCACCTAGTTGGTGAGGATACACATGCCTAGGATTTGGTTCATAATCCTAGAGCATCAGGTTTGATTGCATTGCATTATTCTCTGGATGTCATATCTTTGTTTGCCTTGCAACTTAGGAACCATTGTTATTTGCCTCCTATTTCTCTTGTTGCTCTTGAGAAAAATTTTGTAGGTACTTTTTGGGGAAGATAGAAAAAGCATGTTAGGCGACTGTTTTTCTGTATTGGTAATTTTGATCCCTTCTCTTTGAAGACAGGTTTGATCTTACCACATGCTAGGGTTATGATTGTCTATTCACCTTTGTAGCATTTTTTTTTATTGTTTTTAATAAAAAAAAAATTTGGGAGAGAAGATGCATAAATTTTATTTTTATTTTCTTGGCGTTTTAGATATTGCATGCGTTTTTGCTTGATATCTCAGTTCATTGTGCATTAATTGATTATGCTTATATATGATTGAGAGTTTGTGCCTAAAATTTGCCAAGTTTCCTTGTGCATCTTAATGCTAGATAGTTACTTTTCTTATGTGATAATCTTTGTGCACTAAGGTACATTTTTTTTTCTCTCTCTAACATTTTGCATATGGAAATTCAGATGAGAGAGATTTTTTTGTAAGATGGTCAAATTGACCAACTCGCTAGTTGAACCTAGAACCTAAAAATTCTAGTATTCTCTCTAGGTTGCAGCACCAAGTGATAAAAAACATTCAAAAAATCAGTAAATATGGATAAATAAAAAGATCTACTGCTTATTGTGCTATACATATGTTCTTGAACTTGTCCCTAAAGAAAGAGTTAGTGACCAAATTATTGCAGAAATAGACGGTCACTAAAGGACTAAGTAAAAGAAAAGTGATGCATTTTAGGGGGAGTGTATCAGATGGGGGTTGCTAGGCTCTAGTAAAATAAGGTTTGACTTTTGACTGATCTCTCATTAATTTTCTCTCTTGTTTAGAAAATTCAATTGCTTTAAGTCATATTAGTGAATTTCATACCTTATTGAGAAAGTCTTTACACACACACACACATTGCATGAGTTGAATAATCTATTTAAAATTTCTATCTACAGGGAATTTTGTGCTAATTGATCTTTTAACTCTCAATTATATCTCTACATATTTTTGAAATGCTATCTGACTGTTATATTAGTTGATTATACAAGCGTGTTCTGAAGCTGACTGGTGTGCTGTCGCAGGCAACCAAAAATAAAACCTATACTTCTAAAAATACATGTAGTAATGCAAGTAAGGATCGTTCCCACAGAGCGTATATAGCCTAGTTTTATGCTACGTGAACAAGGATGGAGGGGGTCTGAGTATAACGAAAACAATTTTAAGAAGAACAACTAAGGAACAATTCAAATTAAAGTATCAATCAAAAGAACAAACATTGGTCTAAGTCAACATCCACCATCGGAATTTTACAACTGATCATCGATGCAAGTATATATCAATTCATACTTTAAATATTCACCGTTGGAACTATTTTCCTATCTCTCCTTAGTCCCAGTTAATTAGAAGACAAGCGATCTAATTAACCTTAACTACTAAACAACCCAAGACAAGAGCTAAAGGTTTAATCTAATAGTAGTTACTGCACAAAATGGAGGGATCAAACAATTACGGATTTGATATCTAACCTAGCAGCAGATTGCAACGAATAATAAACTAGTAGGCCTCCTAGTAATTAAATGAGACAATCATGAAAATAGGCACATAGAACATCCGATTCTCAAAGCATAAATTGAGCAATAAAAACAAATTAGATCTCATAGTTTTATTGATTACGAGGCTTCCATTTCCTTCCACCAATTATGAGAGTTTAGTCGCATAGGGCTATGATTAAAACTCAAAGGAGAAGTTAGAGAAGAGAGGATTTGTGTCTAGTCTAATGATTCCCCCCCTTTTATACACGTTCATCCCCCATATTAGAAGCCTACAAAATCTACTAAAAATATTGTCCTAAAATAACAATATCCAAATCTGACTAATTAAGGAAAATATTAAAAATAAAATATAAGTCCTAATATAACTAGGAAGGTGGTATTTTAGCTGGAACTTTCGATGCCGCACGCATGCTTTCTCGATTCTTTCCTTGTTAAGGATTTGTTGCAAGCCTGGCCTTTCATGCATGGAAATAAAATTACGTATCTTTACAATTAATGCAGCGCAACTTCTCCGTGTCTCAATACATGTATTGGTGAGTTATGCATGGAAAGACTTATTCGGTGCTGGTCCTTGATCATGGAAGGAAATACGTGTGAGTTAGGTCCCCAATCTGCTAGGTATGGAAAGAAAATCAATTTGCCTTGTTAAGGAACGTCCCAGAACGTCAACAGTATAGGTGCAGCAAATTCAATCCCGATTTATACCTTGATGAAATTAGTATCTCTCAAAACTCAAAACATGAAAGTTGTAGATATTTTTCTTGGTGTTCCATATCATCTTGAATCATCTCAATTGGAGCTTGGATGAGAGAGTTATGCCCAGATTACGAAGTGATGTAGAAACTATCCAAAATTGCCCAATTAGCTTTGTTTTTCATTTAACGCCTACATTTGCATCCTAAATCAAAATAAAAGAATAATGAGTACATTTAGGCACCAAATAAGTATAAAAGACTAAACATTAAGGGAGAAACATATGACATTTGGCATTCTCATCACTAACTTTAGAGAAAATAATTATTTCTGCAAATTTTCCTTCAATTTCTGTTTTTCAGTGTGAAGCGTCTAGATGGTCTCCTCTTGCATCTGGACGTGTGCGGCTCAGACGGCCGAACGGTCAAGTGATTTGTCCGGACGCGCGCGGTTCTATCGTATCCTTATGTGGCATCCCGTGTCCAGATGGGTACCTTACAGGTTTAAGTATCGCATTTCAGCCCTAGCCGCCGCACCACACTTCAGTATTTACTCGATTTTCTTGAGTTTTTGTCTTTTTGGTGCATTTTTCTCGTGGTTTCTCGCGAGTTCTCGGCTTATTTTGTTCTTTTCTGCATTTTATCTTATTTCCAGGTATCTTGTTCTATCCTTTACCTTTTTTCAGTTATTTTAACTGTTAGGATATTTTTGTGGAATATTTTTGAGATAAAAGATTGCATAAATTTGTTTGTGATATCTGCTGCTGAGTTTGGGTTATCCGTTATGGCATTTATTTGGATTGTTTTTGTGTTTGTAATTTTTGGGAAGTTCATTTTACTGCTGTTATAATGCCGATTTTTTTTTTTTTGGACTAACAGGATATAATATTATTGGTATTATTTTTGGCAAATATTTTTTCGGTTATTCTTTGCAGAATCATGTCTGCCAGCAGCTCTCAGTGCAAAGTCTGACAGAGGATAAAGGAAGGCATTGCAGCTTTTAGAGCCAGAATAGCAAATAGGCTAATCATTCCAAAGAGGAATGTCGTCAAGGCTGATGTGATGGTAGCACCCCTTGATGTCATCTATGAGATCATTTAGACATATAACTGGAGCTACCTCTACAATTGTGCCTGGATCGTGCTCACGAGGCTGGTTAGAGAGTTCTACACTCATCTGAAGGTTGTGCAGGATGAGGACAGTGGCATTGTCCTTCAGTCTTTTATTGAGGGCATGTGATTCAGATTGATCCATAGGTCATCAGCCGAATCATTGGCGTACCAGTGCTTCAGATTTCTGCCAGCCCATTCAATGAGGTTGTGGAGGTTCCCTCTTTGGAGGATCTTAGGGAGTTCTTTCATGCTATTCCTCACGGCGAAGAGTGAGCTACAAATATCAGAATCAGTACTTTTTCTCCCCCGCACTGCCTGCTTGCAAAGATTGTCAAGCATAATCTCTGGCCTACTGGTAGCAGGAGTGATCTAATCCAGAAGAGGGCTCAGTTTTTATATGCCATTATCATGAGATTGCCCTTTTGTCTGTGCGAGCTTATCCTCAACATTATGCTGGAGGCTCGAGATGAGAACACTACAAAACTTCCTTTTGGCTGCTTCATCATGCAGGTTATTATGCAGTCTAGTATAGACATCTCTAGAGAGCCAAAGATGAAGATAGAAGACCCTCTCGGCAATCAGACTCTGATGAAGTCCAATGCCCAGCTGAGGTATGAAGGCCAAGATGAAGCTCCTCAGCCTCCTCCTATTCATTTTGAGATGCTTGTTGTTGCATCATCTTCACAGATTGCTCCTCCACCTCTCCAGTCTAATGAGGTCTTGACTTAGATTCTAGCTTCTCTAGAATCACTACATGGAGGTATGAGTTCGATGCAGTGGGTGGTTCATTCTATTAACCTCCATGTGGAGCAGTGCCAGTTGGATATCCAGGAGTGTCTCCAGCACCATCATCCAGCTTGTGATGACGAGGATCATCCTACCCTTGCTGAGGAGGATTGATTATTTTGTTTGTGTTTTGATTTGACTTATTTTGAGACTTTTACTATCCTATTTTATTATTTGTAAAACTTTATAACTCTAGGTTTTATTTACTTTATTTACCCTGTCCTGCTGAGACTTTAAGGGGGAGTAATTTTATTTGTTGTTTTTCTCTTACTTTATTTTACCCTTTGTCTTTTTGAGACAAAAAGGGAGAGTAATTTTTTTGATTTGGACCGGGATTGTATTTTTAAACCGGTCAAGTGATTTTTGTCCCAGAATGGCCAAATGGGGAGTTTGTTAGTTTGTGATTGGCTGCATTCTGTTGGACAAAACCACTTCTATGTAATGTTGCTTATTAATCAAGGATGTTGTTTATATTCAAAGTTTACATTTCAATTATGTGTTTCAAGAAGATTTTGTGCGGATTTCAAGACAGAGAAGTTGAATCCCTTGCATCCATCCGGATATCCCGGTCAACCGTCCAGATGCTCGTCAGTCAAGCAACGTCCGTCCGGACGACGTGGTTATTCCGTCCGAACTCCCATCAGTGCCCAAAAGCTTCTAATTGTTAAAGTTTGCATCTATTCGGACGTCTCAGCAACACGTCCAGACACCATTCAATGGTCGACAAGTAAAAGGATTTCCTTCGCAGATACAGATATGGGAAGACAGTTGCAATCGTCCGGACGATATCCCTGATAAAGTAAGACGTGGAGCAGAAGTGCAACCGTCCGAACGTCAATCTACACTGTCCGGACGCCAGTCCTTATTGTGAAAATTACGTACAACAGAAGTGCAACCATCCAAATGCTAGGGTAACACCGTTCGTATGCGGCCCTATTCAGGAAAGAATATCAGTGAATTCGGAAAGCTAGTTGCACAGTTGGCCGTCCAGACGCCACCTAGACAAAATGGTATCAAACTCGATTTAGGTCTTCTGTAGCCTATAAATAGAGGCCTCTAGGCATGTAATTTGGAAGAATTCGATATTGAATTCCTTAGAGCTTAGAGAGTATAATTTAGGAGTTATTATGCTGATCAGTTTGCTCTCAATAGAGGCCGAAGTGTTGTTGCTGTGCTCGTGTTGAAGTCTATTTTAGGGAGGAGCCCTAAGGTAAATGATTCCATTGAAGACCCCTTCAAGTAGGTGACTTAGTTGGGAGGGGTTTGCATTGGGTTATGCGTTAGAGTTCAAGATAAGATCACTGCATCAGGGGTATGTGAGTGTTACTGCTTTGTAACTAACTTTGTCTTCTGAATAGTAGATATCCTGGGTTTGGCTGCCCCGGAGTGGTTTTTCTCTTAACTGAGTTTTCACTTCGTCAACAAAATATTTGTCTCCTTTAAATTTCGCATTTAATATTTTGTTGCATACTATTCACACACACACGGTTAATTAGAAGTCACTATAATTTTCAGATTTGTTGTTTCTTTGTTTTTGTGTTTTCTTGTTCTCGATTGTATGGTGGTTTGTTGTTGTCTTTCTTCTTAGAAGATTGATTTTGATGGCTACATAGGGGGTTGTTGGCCTATTGGTTTTTAGTTTTTGGCTAGTGAGAGTTGTATTCTTTGTTTGGGTCAGTAAAAATTAATTTATCCAAAAAAAGATTGTCAAGATAACTCATTTAGATTAGATCAATTTTTGTTAATGATGCTATTTTCTCATAAAGTGTACCATATTGTTTTTTTCTAACTAATAGTGAGGAAATATATGAAGTGTGCATGAATTACTAAAACAAGATCAGAGGAAGCATGTTCTTTTGGTTTGGTTAACCCAAAAAGAAATTCTTAATGCAATGCCATCTTTCTTTCTTTTTTTCTTTTCTTTTTTTCTTTTCTTTTCTTTAACCATGCTCTAATCATGCACTAGGAGGAGCAAATTCGATGTGAACATAAGAATGGCACTGTTGTTAGTCATTTGTGTAAGTGCTAATGGGTGTTAAACTTGCAGGAGGCCAAGTAAAAATGAAGGGCAGCAAAAGCCAAGCAAGCAAGAATGGAGATGATCATGACATTGTCAAAAGCTCCCTCGGGTTTTTTTCTTTCTTTTGATGAAGACCCTAAAAATATGTACGCAGAAAGATAGATATGGGTAAAGGGTGGCATGAGTTGAGAAAAAATACGTAATTTTAATTAGTAATGAAAGAAAAAGAAAAATATATGTGCTTATCAGCCTACAATGGATGGGCCAATATCAATTGACACGTGCATCTATCATGCTTGTCCATTTCAGATCGATCCAACAGCTCTTTGTTTTCATAATTTTTCTTTTTCTGTGTTTTCTTTTTGTATGAGATCCACAAAAAATGGTAAAATCAACTTCTTTAGAGCATTGTAAGTTCTCTTTTCTATTTTTTTGGAGGAATGCAAATGATGAAGGATTGTAAGTTCTAAATCATGGCCGTGTTTTTAAACACATTTTTTCAGTTTGAATTTAATATGGAAAACAAAAAGGAAATGTTGTACATCAATATAAGTTCTTATTTCTTAATCACGCTAAATTATGTGAAGATGCCGTACTCATATCTCTTTTATGTTGTTTTAATAAAGATATGACTTTTAAAATCACCATTGGATTCAAATTTTCAATAATTATCAATCACAAATTCTAGATTTACACGAACAATACTGCTAAATTAAATCACTACTTCTCCTAAAAACTTAAGTTGATATAAATAAGTAAATTTAGTAATTTAATAATTACTTTCATACTCACCATCATGCTTGTCTAAAACTTCCTTTTAATAGGTAAGATTCAACATGTGAATTTGATACTATGTTAAATCATTATTTATTCAAAAAAAGCTCAAATTAAAAAAAAGACATAAATTTAACCATTTAATCAATAAAGTATTCGCAGAGAAAAAATATAATAAAGAGTTTTGGCAAACTCAACTCTTATATAATTTCTGTACATATGGTTTAAGGTGGAATGTTCATGGACTGTTGGTTTATATGCCTGTATTTGTAGGGTTAATGTTTTAGGATTATTTGGTATTTTGTAACGAAATAGTGTTTGCTTGCATTGGGCATGGCTTATGGTATGTTTGGGTGTTCGATTTTTTGAAATCAGAATTTAATTATTATTTAGTGTGCGAATTTCAAAGTTTGACTTTGTTAGATAAAATTAGAAAAAGTTTGATAAAATATGATTTTTTTTTTATTTTAAAAGAAAAGCAAAATCTAATTGAATTTGTTTTTGAAAAACAAAATTGCCAAACGTACCATTAGCATCCCAAAATCCTGGATGATCATCCATCTTTATAAGTCCCCACGATTTTCAGTGTAAGATGTATATTTAAGCCACGATTTTCAATTGCTCAACCAAAAGAAAAATTCACATGCCTTATGCACTAAGACATTTTATTTTGACATCGCATTGTATACTTTATTTTCGGCTGCGTGCAAACAATGAAATTATTTAGTAAAGATTATTGAGTTGTTTTTTTTTTTTTTTTTTTTTTTTTTTTTTTTTTTTATTAATAGTAAGAAGTGATTGAATGTGATATAAAGTATAAAGAATTTATATGTAAAAATAAAAAAGTTTTGTATTGTAGTTAAATTTTTTATTTAAATAGTAATCAAAAAATTATGAGGTAATTACATTTTCCCCCCATGAACTACCGGCCTGTGTCATTTTACCCCCACGAACTACCACTTCGACCAAAAAAGAGCATCAAACTACCATCTTTACATACTTTACCCTCTTCCGTCAGTCTAATTCATGTAAAAACTTAAATGCCCTAACTCAATTTCAAAAATTACTTAAATATCCTCATCTTAAAAAAAAAAAAAAAGAAAACTGAAGGAAAAGGGGGTGGAGGCAGCCACCCCCTAAGGTGGCCGGGTGGCCGCGCGGCCACTCCAGAGGCCGTGGGTGGCCCGCGAGCCACTCCTAAAGGTGGCTCCGGCCACCTCTGGGGTGGCTCGCAGCCACCCCTTAGGCCGGGTGGGCCGCGAACCACCCCAGAGGTGGCCGGAGCCACCTCTGGGGGTGGCTGCCGCCACCCCTTTTCCTTCAGTTTTTTTTAATATTTTTTATTAATTACTGTAGAGGGCATTTTGGTCTTTAAATCGAACTTAACGGTAAAAGATGGCATATTCCATCCAAGTTAATGGGATTCCCAGACGGAAGGGGGCAAAGTATGTAAAGATGGTAGTTTGATGCTCTTTTTTGGTCGAAGTGGTAGTTCGTAGGGAAAAAATGACACAGGCCAGTAGTTCATGGGGGGAAAAGGTAATTACCCCAAAAATTATTGATGTAATATAAAAAAGAAAAGAAAAGAAAAGAAAAAGTTATAATGCTTTAAAGTTGATTGTTTTTAAGAAAATTAAAAATAAATGAGAGAAATATATATATTGTTTGTTGCCAAACACACCACTTCACATGCCACATTTTCCTTCACCCATCGAACAGGGAAAAGGCAGATTCAGATCTAGTAGATGCTTTTTAAGCTTAGACGGTCAAAACAAAATTTACTTTAGTAGTAAGAAAGGAGAGGAGTAATGCTATATATAACTTTTGTGTCTCTTTTTTGTTCTCTCAAAATTGATGTGTCTCTTAAAATTATCATTGAATTTATAATAGACTATTATTGAATTTTGATTTGATGATGATTTTAAGAACCACATCAATTTTAGGGGGACAAAAGAGAGACACAAGGGTGATATATAGCATTACTCGAAAGGAGAGAGAGTCTTGGGAGGCGTAACACCCAGGGAATAGCATGCCTAGATTAATAATACATAAATATAAATATATGCATATGTTTGCATAGGTATAGGATTTAATTATTTATAGATTAAATAGAATTCTATATATATATATAGAAGTCTGTTGGACAATGACATTTCAATGAAGTCGATCGAACGACTTAATAGTGATGAGTAATATAATCGATTGAGCGACTTAATAGTTATGAGTAAATAAAATCGATCAAGCGATGTTTTTACAGTGTAAATAAAAGCTCAAACTCGATCGATCGACTTTATTATACAGTGCGTTATAGATTACGTAAAAACACAGATATTGATTTTTCTTTCTTTAATTCTTGAACCCATTGCGTGTGAATGATTCCAGATGATTAAAAACCCATCTAGTTAGTCTAGTTAGCTCAGTTTGGTTAAAAAGGAACTAGATTTGGTAGTACTAGTTAATTATTATGTAAAATGTGATATATAATCTATTATAAGATATTTTGTAATCTTGTTGAAGATTTTCTCTTTCTAGCTGTCAAAAATCTGGCCATTGAAAGGGATTGTACTGGTTTAATCTCAACCATCCAAGATTGTTATATAAGGGATGCATGGGTGATCAGTTTTCATCAAAGAAGAACCAAAATTCCAGCAACCACACCCATGTAAACCTGCTGTCTTCCTTTCCCTTTAGTGCATAAACTTTAAGTTTAAAAATCTCCTTGTTTCACCATGTTTTCCAGCACCTAGAAAGCTTAATTAAAGCCTTAAATCACTCCCTTTTCACTACAAAATCGGTAGGAACAAAAGTTAGAATTTGTCCCTGTTTTGCATCAAAAAAACAGAGCACCTACTTAGTGGAGTTTCTGGTCTGGACAGCAACTTCTCACCTCCATTTGAGTCACTTTAGAGTGGCATCAGTAAGTACTCTCTTCCTTAAACTTCTCATAAATAAGTAACCCTTTTGCTATTTTAAACCGTGGCTTGTTCTTTCTCTTTGTTGAAGTAACGACTATGTTCATATATATATAATATTAACATATGTGAGTGAGTTGTGGAAAAGGGGTGGACATGTGTGTGCTGTGCAGTGATTTGAGTGTGTATTGGAGTGAAGAGATTTGTGTGTGTTTTTGATTAGAAGGAAAAAAAGGGGGTGTTTGATTAAAAAAAAAAATGAAGTGTGCATGTGTGTTGTGTTGTGTTTTCTGCATGTGTGTGTGTGTGTTTGATGATGAGGGAATGTGATAAAAGAAAAGAGATAGTGTGTGTGTGTTAACATGTTAAGGTGTGAAGAAGACATTTTGTGTTTAGGTGTTGTGCTGTCAAACATGTGTGAAAATTGTAAGATTTGTGTGTGTAGTGAAGTTGATACGTGTATGGAACTCCTTTGCATGTGTAGAAAGAAATATATACATATATATATATATATATATATATATATATGCAAGATCAGATTTATGTATATGTACAATTGGTGATGTATCTATTACACATAGGAATATGAACATGTGTGATAATCTGAAAAATTGAAATGACTTCTATAAGTAAAGTGTGTGCAACAAGTGTCAACAAAAATTAAAGCACAGCGGAAAGTAAATGATACAGAGATTTTTGTTGACGAAGTGGAAACTCAGTTAAGAGAAAAACCACTCCGGGGCAGCCAAACCCAGGAATTCCACTATTCAGAAGACAAAGCTAGATACAAGATAGTAACACTCACATGTACCGATGCAGTGGTCGTACCTTGATCTCTGACGTGTAACCCAACACGAACGCTTCCCAACCAGGTTCACCTACTTGAAGGGGTCTTCAATGGAACTCCTTACCTTAGAGCCGACCTCTAAGATAGACTTCGGTTTACAGCACAGCACACTTGAAAAACGGCTTCAGAGGAGATATCACATCTCTGAGCTCTAATGGAATTCACAGCGAATTCTTGCAGCTCTAAGTGCCCAGAGGCCCCTATTTATAGGCTGGGGGTCAGAATGGGCGTCAGGAAAAATAAGCTTGTGAGCCGTCCGGACGGTGGAACATGACCGTCGGGACGAATAACTGTGCGACAGGATTTTCACAAATTTTCGCGGAGAAATCTTTCCTGTATAAGAACATCGTCCAGACGGGATGGCTCGATCGTCCGGACGGACGCACGTCCGCTGCAAGTAATTTCCATAACAGGCTTCGCGCGTTCGGACCAAGGGGCAGGAGCGTCCGGACGGCTAAACTTCAACACACAATTTCCATATCTGATACGCGTGCGTCCGGACCATATGGGGGAGACGTCCGGACGGTTGAAGTCGAATCGTCAGTTACCATATATGATGCACCAGCGTCCGAACCACAGCTGTTAGATGTCCGGACGGTTCATTTTGAACTGCGATTCTTGCCTTACGGAGATACACGTCCGAACGGGATACCGCATCATCCGGACGGTTGATTGATCTTCCCTTTCTTGAACTTCGAAAGAATCAGTGAACCGTTTGAGAACTGATAGGCGTCCAGACGTGCTGCTAAAACGTTCGGACGGAGCAAGCTGGCACAGAAGCTTCTCGATACGATGTAGGTGTCCGGACGGAAGAAACACGTTGTCCGGACAGATGATGCTTGTCTGTCTGACGTCCGGACGGATGGAACAGTAGACATATGGGCGTCTGGACAGGATGACACATCGTTCGGACGGCTGACAGGGAACTTTGAAATTCTTCTGACTTCACTCTGAACAGTGGAATCCCTGTTTACAGTATCCTTACATATAAGTGATTTTGTCCAAACACAGAATGAGGCCAAAATACTAACAAACTCCCCCTTTGGCCATTCTGAGACAAAAATCACTTGACCGGTTTGGAAATACATTCCCGGTCCAAAATAAAAATTACTCCCCCTTTTTGTCACAAAGGGACAAAGGGTAAACAGAGTAATAAAAACTATCATAATAATTACTCCCCCTAATGGTCTCAGAAGGACCCGGGAAACAGAGTAATATATATCCAAAGTGTTTTAACCAAAAACAGAAATTGTCTCAAAATAACAAAAGATAAAAAAATCTACAAAAACATAAGAGGGAATCAAACATCCTCAGTCATAGGTAAAATCCCATCTGCACCATCCTCATCATCACTGCTGTTAGGATGATGATACTCCAGGCACTCTTGAAGGTCCAGCTAGTTCTGCTCCACGAGCCTGTCGATGGAGTGCACAGCAAGCTGCAAGGAACTCATAGACTGCTGCATGGAGGACATAGACACCTGCAAGCTGCTCATCCCTCCCTGAAGTGCAGCAAGAGCCTCTATAGTCTGAGCATAATTGACCTCTGGCTCAGATGGCGGTACAGTATGTTAGGATGAAGCCATATCTGGAAAGCTGACTGGCATAGCATTAGGTGGGGGCGCCTCATCATCAGAGTCATCTCTCCACAGCTGCACATTAGACTTCATCAATGTCTGCTTGCTGATGGGCTGCTGGATTTTCTTCTTTGGTTCGCCATTGACATTGATGCCCGACTAAAGGATAATCTGAGTAAGGAGGCAGCCAAAAGGGAGACCAGCAGTGCTCTCATCACGGGCTTCTAATATAACCCCCAAAATGTGCTTGCATAGGCAGAAAGGCAAGCGGAGGTGGATAGCATAGACAAGCTGGGCCCGTTTCAGGATCAGATCACTGCGCCGGGCAACCGGCCAAATATTCTGCTGAACGATCTTGGCCAACATGCGGTGGGAGGATGACAAGGCACCAATCCTGATGGCAGTAGAGCGCTCCTCACCTTGGGGAGTGGCACGGAAGAATTCCCTAAGATCATCTAGGGATGTAGGAAGCACCACCTCATTGTATGGGCTGGCTGAAATCTCGAGCACTGGGACTCGGATGATGTGACTGATGACCTGAGGGTCAACAATGATGAGATGGCCTGCAACGAAGGATTGAAGCACTACTCCATAATCATCATCCTGCACCACCTTCAGGTTGGCGAAGAACAGCTTGACCAATCTAGTGAACACCACACAAGCACAGCTGTGGAGATATCCCCAGTTATACGTCTGAATGATGTCAAGTATGTTGTCCAGTGGTGGCACCATGATATCAGCCTGAAGCACGTTCCGCTTAGCAATGACGGAGCGGTCCATAATTTTGGCCTAAATTGCAGCCCTATCTTCCACAAGCCTCTAACGGACCCTGCGGGGAGGACTGTCGGCAGACATGATTCTGCAAAAGATCCAACAAGAATTTCCAAAGAAAAATATTCAAAAAATATTCTTGTTTGGATAACACAAATTTGGCAGAATAACAGTAGTATACGGACTTCAAAAATAACATCAACTAAGTCCAAGAAATTTTAGCATGGCATATATATGCATCTCATATTCCAAAAAAAAAAAATAGATAACATTCTAACAGCTTTAAAGAAAACTGAAGAGAAAAAGACTAGAAAAATACCTGAAACAGGAGAGATATATGCAAAAAGTCAAAAGCTTAATTCCAACCTTACTCACAAACAGCCAAAAATTCTGATTTTGTGGGGTATAAAGAGAAATCGGTGATCTGGGCATTTTATAGCCGCTGTGGGGTCCCCGTCCGGACGGTGGATTGATGACGTCCGGACGCTTGCTGCCTCGGAAAGGAGCAGAATGGTCGCGCGCGTCCGGACGATATAAAGAGACCGTTCGGACGATGATGACAGCGCGCGTCCGGACTCTGTCAAGTCCTGTCCGGACATGTGGGCTCCATCCTTGTCCAGACTCCAAGGGAGAACCGTCCGGGCCACCAGTCTGTCCGAACGTCAATGTAGACCGTCCGGACGCTCCACACTGAAACACCAAAAAAGCTGAGAAGAATTTATAGAGATTAAATTTTCTCAAGTCAGTGTTAGAATACGCATGCATAATCAACTGATAACACAATCAGAGAGCATCTCAGAAATACACAGAGATATAAGAGGAAATTGAGATTTCAATTAGCACAAATAATTTTTCCTGATCATATAAAAATCAAATAGAAAACTCAACTCAAGCAATGCGTGTGTGTGTGGAGACTCTTTTCCCACAAGGTAAGACTTTCCAAGACATGGCAAAAATGCAACTAGATTTTCTAGACATGAGAGAAAATCAAAAACAGATTAGCCAAAAGTCAAACCTTATAACTTGCTAGGGCATAGACACCCTCATCTGATACACTCCCCCTAAGATACAGCACGTATAATTTTTTTTACTTGCTCATAACTTTTTATGAATTACTGCTCGAATCTTATGGTACTGCAAGGGAGTGCCAGAGTTTATAGATGCTAGGTTCAACTAGCCTGTGGTCAATTTGACCATCTTATCAAAAACTTCTTCTCTTATCCAAAATTTCCAAAAGCAAAGAGTCAGAGAAGGAAAGATGTACCTTTAGGGGAGTCCGGGATAGTGCACTTTTTCATCGCATGAGGAAAGAGGCTATCCTACTTTTGCATAAACAGGAAAAACACTTTGGCCAATATAGTCAAAATTCTCAATTATATCTAAGCATATTGAATCAATGCAAACCGAATTGAGATATCAGGCAAGAATGCATGCAATATCTAATAAGCCAAGAGAAATAACATCCTGCAAATTTTCCCCAAAGAATTTTTTTTTAAAAAAAAAAAAAAACCAACAAGCAATATGGAAAAAGACATCATATGCTAAGGTACAATCAAACCTGTGTGTGCTCAATGATGCCACTACAGAAAAATAGTCGCTCGACCTTCTTTTTCTGTCTTCCCCAAAAATAGTACCTACAATGCTTTCTCAAGAGAATAGGGGGCACAACAAACTGGTTCCTAGATTGCATAGTAAGCACACAAATATAACAAGTAAATGTGCAAGCAATCAAACCTGATGCCTTAGGATTAGGAACTGAATCCTAGGCATGAACACCTTCCCTTGCTAGGTGCATTCGTTCCCCCTCATGGGGTGAATGGTCTCATCACTCTTGACCCATACCTGCTTGACTCGAGGCGGTGGCTTCCAGGTCTTGTCCATGTTGTCCATTCTCCTTAGCATACCTTGCATTAGGCTAAGCAATCCTTCATAGCCATGGCTGTCATTGGGCTTCTGCAGCTTTCTCTTGTAGCGCCTTGATTTGTTCTTCTTTGGTTTGCCACTTTGATTGGTAGGAACAAACCTTTGCTGATGCTGCGGAGCCTGAAGTGCCGTAGGAAGTAGAGTGCCTGATGTAGCTTTTGTTGGCAGTTCCTTCTGAACCTTCGACTTCTGAGCCTGGAGATGTGGACAATTGGGTCAGATGTGACCGGTGATGCCGCAATGATGGCAGCTAGGCAAGCTTCTTTTGTTTGAATGCTTCTTTGTATTCTCTACAAAATTATGATTAGCATTCTTTCAAATAACATTGCCCTCACCTTTATATGTCTCCTATGCGGAGGGACATATTTTGATGAGGAAGAATCATCAACTTCACTTTTCCTCATAGCATCCTGCTTAATCCAAGGCCTGTGGGATTTCAACAAATAACAATTTGGCCTAATATGACCAATTTTCCCACAATTATGACAAGTAGGAACAAACTTACCTTGTGTTCCTAATTCCTTGGGCTTGGGCATCACACAATTATTCAAGCAAGAATTATCCAAACAAGCAGTGTCTACTATCACAGGCTTAATAATAATGGAATCTAATTCAAAATCAGCAACATGTGAAGTAGAAGCACTTAAGTCATCAACAACTAAATCAGGCTTGTTGGAAATATCTGAATGAATACAAAGCATGCTTTTCAAATTATCACTAGAGAATTTTTCCAATTTCTTCTCAAGTGAATCAATAATGTCAAATAGCATGGTATTCTCAGATCTCAAAGAGTTAATCAAAGCATGTGATTCAGACAATTGAACAATCAAAGACTCTTTTTCTTGCTTCACCTTTTTAAGCTCTTTATGAAAAAATTTAGAATGTTGAGCATTCTTCAATTTATTAAAAACCTTAAAGAGCATAATATCAGAATCCTCACTAGATAACAAAGAAGAATTCATGGTAAAAGGTGTAAAAAAAAATAGAAGTCACAAAAGATGAGGATCACACTCAGGAAATAAATCCTAAACACAATGTACCTGCTCTGATACCAGTTGAAAAATTGAAATGACTTCTATAAGTAAAGTGTGTGCAACAAGTGTCAACAAAAATTAAAGTACAGCGGAAAGTAAATGATACAGAGATTTTTGTTGATGAAGTGGAAACTCAGTTAAGAGAAAAACCACTCCGGGGCAGCCAAACCCAGGAATTCCACTATTTAGAAGATAAAGCTAGATACAAGATAGTAACACTCACATGTACTGATGCAGTGGTTGTACCTTGATCTCTGACGTGTAACCCAACACGAACGCTTCCCAACCAGGTTCACCTACCTGAAGGGGTCTTCAATGGAACTCCTTACCTTAGAGCCGACCTCTAAGATAGACTTCGGTTTACAGCACAGCATACTTGAAAAACGGCTTCAGAGGAGATATCACGTCTCTGAGCTCTAATGGAATTCACACCAAATTCTTGCAGCTCGAAGTGCCCAGAGGCCCCTATATATAGGCTGGGGGTCAGAATGGGCATCAAGCAAAATAAGCCTGTGAGCCGTCCGGACGATGGACCATGACCGTCCGGACGGACAACTGTGCAACAGGATTTTCCGATATTTTCGCGGAGAAATCTTCCCTGTATAAGAACATCGTCTGGACGGGATGGCTCGATCGTCCGGACGAACGCATGTCCGCTGCAAGTAATTTCCATAACAGGCTTCGCGCGTCCGGACCAAGGGACAGGAGCGTCCGAACGGCTAAACTTCAATACGCAATTTCCATATCCGATACACGTGCGTCCGGACCATATGGGGGAGACGTCCGGACGGTTGAAGTCGAATCGTCAGTTACCATATACGATGCACCAGCGTTCGGACCACAGTTGTCAGATGTACGGACGGTTCATTTTGAACTGCGATTCTTGCCTTACGGAGATACGCGTCCGGACGGTTGATTGATCTTCCCTTTCTTGAACTTGGAAAGAATCAATGAACCGTTCGAGAACTGATAGGTGTCCGGACGTGCTGCTGAAACGTTCGGACGGAGCATGCTGGCACAGAAGCTTCTCGATACGATGTAGGTGTCCAGACGGAAGAAACACGTCGTCCGGACAGATGATGCTTGTCTGTCTGAAGTCCGGACGGAAGGACACGTCGTCCGGACGGATGGAACAGTAGAAAGATGGGCATCCGGACGGGATGACACATCGTCCGGACGGCTGACAGGGAACTTTGAAATTCTTCTGACTTCACTCTGAACAGTGGACTCCCTGTTTGCAGTATCCTTACATATAAGTGATTTTGTCCAAACACAGAATGAGGCCAAAATACTAACATAATCAAATGAAGTATATGTGTATTCCTTGTAAAAATAAAAATACATATGTTGTTAAATATGTGTATATGTGTGTACATATTCTTAGTTTGCAAAACACGCATGTGGATATATTGGAAGTTATGTTAAAGATATATGAATTGATTGTTGATATGTACAATTGATTTAATCTATAATATTCCTAATACGCTAATTTACAACTCTAATGCGATCGTAATGTCATGTGAAAATCAAAATTTTTTTACGTACGTCTTTTTATAAAAGGCGGGGCATTACAGGAGGAGAGGAATAAAGCGGAGTACCATTATATGTAGGGAGATATTGGAGATATAAGGCCATTAATGGCTTTGTATTTTGGCATTTGAATCTCCTCCAGTTCAAATAGTTGGTGTTATTTAAGGATTAATATTGTCTATAAAATGTAAAAAGATAATATTATCCTTCAAGGTTCAGGATATTAACTGCAAGGGATGAAATTAGAGTATGCATGGGAACATAATTGCAGATATTCAGGAGGGTCTTTCGGGATTTCATAGTTGGAAAACATGTCATACAAAGAAAGGAGCTAATTAAGCTGCACATATCTTGGCTCAAAAAGGTTGTAGATGTGACATCAATTGTACTTGGATAGGGTGCATACCTGATTGTATTAGAGACGACGTTCTTTCAGAGATTCCTTCTCTGAGTTTGTAGTGCTTTTTACTCTGATTGATTTTCTTATTTCAATGAAATCAGTACTATTTTTTTTTTTTTTTTTATAAAAAAAAAAAAAATCTCTCCTATTCATTTGAACCAGAGAGAATTCTTATCCTTTTTTTTTTTTCATGGATTTGCATTTAAAAAAAAAAAAAAAAAGAAGCCTGAGCGTTCGTCAATAAAGTTATACACTTTTCAAAAGCTCATTTGTGAGAAAACTATGCACTAAAAAGTTATGTATTTTTTTTTTTTTTTTTTAAAAAAAATATGCATTAAGCAAACATTTTTAAAAAAGATGCACTTTGCAAACATGCATAGTCACGGCATTCTGTGTATACATCATATCCGTCTAAAGCAGGGATGTATTAGTAAAAACTTAACAAAGGTTGACATGTGGCATACCGTTAAATTTTGGACGAAAAACTTAATAGAGGTATCAAATTGATTTTTTTCCAAAACCCAGGTACCATCTATGAAACAAATAAAAACTCAAGTACCAAAAAAGAAAAAGTTGAAAACTTAGGTACTATTAGGTATTTAACACTTTTTTTTATTCTCAAAAAGCTAAATTTTAAAAAGCATTGTTTTTAGAAGAACCCCCCCCCCCCCCCTTTTTTTTTTGAAAATGTTTTTAGAAAAGAACTTAATGGAATATGGATAGTATACATTGTCACCTCAATGTATAATTTCTGATCATTTTTGTCCACATGATAACTTTTACCCTTACTTATTTTTGTTAGATAAAAAACATTAAAGCTAATTAGGCGACTACCTTGCCACATGAGCAAAGTGATTAAAAATTATGTTTTGAGGTAGCATAAGATCATTTTTTTTTTTTTAAAAAAAAATAAATAAATAAAAAACAAATTGGTCTAATTGTGTTTACTGATTGGTTTAGATTATAGATCCGTGGTTGAAGAAGAGGAGCTCTCCACCCGTAGCAAACACTTTGGGTGTAACGCCCCCAACCCGCTAGGGCTAGGTTCTTCATTATACTTACTCAAAGACGCAAAGAATCATAAGGTCTGCAAAAACACTTAACTAACATGCAGGATTTCTAAAGTGAACAGAAATGGTTTAATTTCAAAAAACTTTAATACATGCGGAAAAATTATAAAAAGATAACGTTCAAAGTCCGGTAGCATGGATAAAGCCCAAAAAAACAAGTTGGTGCTAGAGCACTAGTGATAACAAGTCATACAATGCTCCTATTGCTAGCCTAATCCCCATTCCGGTCGCCTAGGCATCACTGCTTAAAACTTGAAAACAAAAAACAAAGTAAAGGTGAGCGAGAAATCCTCAGTAAGGAAATCCTCAACCATAAAACGGTTGAGTTAAATTCTTTTTCTTTAAAACCCTTTACTTAAAACAATAAATTTCTTGAAAAACCCTTCCAAAATTTCTTTGTCTCACATCGCTGATACAATTCTCAATAAGACTAAGTTAAAGCATATTTTTTTTTTCTTCTCTGAAACATATAATTATACTAATATGTTTAAAACTGATTTCTCATAATAGGGCTCATATACACTATTATGCCCTGTGTACGTAGGGTTGCACGGTCTTTGCTTTGACCATGGCAAGTAATTGTGGCCACAGGCTTGCCTCGCCAGCTAAGTAATCAAAGTGCAGTTTGCATGACCTAGAGACGGATTACCACCTTCTCAACATTCTTCAGCGTGCGCTTCCATCTTAAGCAATGGTACCGAGCTTAAATTCTCTGTGAATCTTTGTTAATATCTTTGGGGCCAAAATAATAATCTCCTCCACACACATGTCTTCATCTTATAAACTTTTCTCATTCTCATAAAACTCTTTATTCGTTCACTTTCTTGGTAGTACATCTTGAGAAAACGTGTGGGAGGGTTTTTTTACAGTCATACTCTTCTCTTTTCATTACTTTCTAACATTAATGAATTCCACATCTCAGGGGAAAAAAAAAAAAGCAATTTACTATAGTTGGAAGTCTTTCATAACAAAAGCCTTTCTCAAAACTTCTGATTTCAAGAATATCATTCCCACCAACAAATTTCATTTCAAAACTATTTAAATATATTTCATGCAGGCAGTATGGATTTGAAATACATAACAAGAACAATTATTCACAATATGTTAGAATTACTAAAAAAAAAATGATATGACATAAAACAATCTTAGAAGGGGTAGAGGATCCCTTACATCTCTGAACGTAGCTACTAAAATTTTCTGGCAGCTAGCTAGTCACCTGAGTACAGGTTCAAATAGTCATTACTACGAGCTTGTCACTAGACAACATACTAACATATCTATAGCTTGGTTTGCTAGCCTATTGAGAATTGATTCCCAAAGAATAATTAAACTGATTTGACATAACTCATCAATATTAACCCTTTTACGATTAGTGCACAAGTTTTAATATGTAAAAAGAAGTATTAACACATGTTAGCAATTGAAATTTTTGTAAACTTAGGCATTTCAAAATTATACTTATATTACAATAAAATTAATGCTCCTATTATTCTCTTAAAGTTCTATGGTTTCAAAGAATAAAGAATTAAACAATCAATGAAAATAAGAGAAATAGAGAGGGAGCAGAAATAAAAGAAGTGCAGCACAGAAAACAAGGTGATCTGCTACAGCTATGAGAGAGAAAGAGAGAGAAAAAAAAAACTAATGTTTCTAATTTCTGTTGATTGGGTGCAACATGATTCCACTAGTGGTAGGGAACATTTTCCAACTGCTCACATCGATAACTTAGCTGGGAGAGCAAACCAATTCATGGCAGCTAGGTTTGCCCATGCCCCGTTTTCTCACACTATTGCACCGCTTAAGTCATGTTCATATTGTTTTAACCCTTCTCATTGTGCACACAAATGCCCATTCATTACACATTACACGAGCATGATTGATGAGGATGATGCTAGCAATTTTGATCATAAGCATGTCCCTGCCATAATCATCCTTGAGAGTGAGGAAATTGTGGATAACGATGAGGAGGAAGAGAAAGAGGAGCACTTGGAGTCTATTGAGAACCTGGAGCAAATTGAGCCCCCATCAACTACAAATTTGGAAATGAGTACTGAAGCTCATTCTTTCATCACCATCCCTTTTGAGACACTTCATAAGCCTTAAGCTTCAGTTCTTCAATGTCTCAAAGAGCTATCTTATGATAAATTTGTCAAGGATCTATGCACACAAGGTCACAAATCTAGGAATCATCTTCCTAAGAAGATCCTTCAAAGCAAGCAAGTAGGCTACCTAAGATGGCGAAACATTCTGCCAGAGGGCTATCAAATTCTAAAGAAGAAAAGTTGGAAGGGATTAGTTGGACATCCCAATGATTGGAGAAAGTGCGGTAACTTTTCTTTTACATTTTATTTTCCGCAAATTTTCTTTTAGTCGTTTTTCATTTTATTTGTCTTTTTTCTTTTGTTTCTAACAGCAATTGACCTTGTGATGTGTGTTTATGTGAGAAATATTGTTGTTAGTTTGTGACAGGTGTGCTCGTGTTTAAGTTTGGGGGACGACGCTCTGGCCTTTTTCACACTCGGATATTTCCTTACCTCTGGTAATGTATTTCTATACTACACATTGAGAGCAATGTGTAATTCAAGTTTTGGGGTATGGAAAAACACTGTCTGTTTATTTATTTGTCCTTTTGTTCTACAAAAAAAAAAAAAAAAAAAAACATAATCTGTCTGTTTGTTTGTTTTTTTTTATTATTCAAAAAAAAAAATATTCTGTTTGTCTGTTTGTTTGATTTAATATATATATATATATATATATATATATATATATATATATATATATATATATATATATATATATTGTGCTAGGTTGTTGATTGAGCATGATTACATCACAACTATGGTTTGTATATCATTGATTTGTTTAACATCTTGAACATTGCATGTCTGTGGAAATTTGAATGTTTTGACGCATCTGTTAGATTAGAGAGACATCACTTGTTTGAATTGTTTATCACATGCACGTTAGCATAGGGTCTATGATGTATGAGATTTGAATTGAGGAATGTGTGTCTTGAGATTTGTAGGAAGATTTATTGATGAAACCTTGACTTAATTTTTTTTAAAAAAAAAAAAAGAAAAAAGAAAGAAAGAAAGAATAATATAATCAATTTGAGTTCTCATTGAGTAACCAGGCCTCTTGCCTCACTAAGCATTGAGTGTTTACGTAAAAAGATGAGAAATTCAATTTGGTTAATCGTGTGACTAGTTTGACTTCGTAGCCTTTTTGACTTGAGTAATTAAGCCCTTAGAGATTTTTTTACATCTAATGCCCCAAAACCATTTGGTTTGGGAGTCACTGGCCCAACACTCGTTACATAGGTTAATTAGAAAGCTTAAAAGAGTCAAGTATTGCAGAGCCTACACAAAAGAAAAAAATATAAAAATATATAAAAAAAAAAATGCATGTTTTGATTTAAGCCTTGGTTGTTTATATATGATAAAAATTCCTATGAGTTCTAGGGTACACAAGCTTTGAGAAAAATTGAAACCTCATGAGTCTATGTTAATCTCACTTTGCACTTATTGGAGTATGCGTTGTCTCAATTTTCCAGCTATGAGTTGATTGATTTTGGATATCCTGATGATTTGATGTTCATTTTGTTAAACTTGTTCATGATGTATGAACCATGTGTTTGTGGGGAATTCTTTGTTTGTCAACAACATAGTGCTTCAATGTTTGTGGGTATTAGAGACTTCACTCATCCACTAAGGAGTCATAGGGGTTTAAAAGGCTTGTTGCATATGTTAAATGCAATCGTCTCTCCCACGACAGCGGACTTATGTTTCATGCTTTGATTTTTGTTTTTTATTTTGTTTTGCTAAGGGACTAGCAAAATATAAGTTTCGGGGTATTTGATGAGTGCCAAATACTATGCATTTGGACCCCTTAATTTACATTTGTTAGATCTTTAGCTTTGTTATTTTCTAACTTTTTGGGTTAGCTTTGGTGTTTCAGTGTTTTGCAGGACATTGAGATAAAATTGAAGTATTTTTAATCCACCAATAGCGATAGAGGTCTAATTAATTTCTATTTCTTAATTTTGCAGATTGGTCGGGCAAAAGTTTTGTTTCAGGAAATGCATTAAACTTCATTTCCATATGAGTATTGTTGGAATGTGCTAAAGTGCCATACCAAAATGGATTAATGAAAAGGAAAAATCGAGAAAAAGATTGTTTGCAAAGTTATCTAATTTTACTTTGGATTCTATCAATCTAAGGGAATATGATATCTCCATTGATGACTTTGTAGATTTGAAGAAACAGATAGGCAGCAAGCTTGCAAAAGAGCAATTGAATAAACAAAAGAGAAAAAATAGTGCTAAAGCAAATGTTTTGAGGATACTAAATAAGATGAAGGGAGGAAGAAAATGAATGAGAAGAACATGGAACTTATGGAAAGAGCAGATGCTCGAAAGGAAGAGAGACTTCGAGCTCATCAAAGAACGGATGCCCGAGAGGAGAAGAGACTTCGAGTCCAACAAATTATGGCTCGAGCAGAGGAGGACAAAATTATGCTGATGGAAACAAGTGGCTTGTCTGAAGTCCAAAGAGAATATATTCATCGCCGCAAAATGGAAATCCTTGAAAGTCGAAGGAGGAAATAATGTTTAATTGATCATGTTGCTGTTAAAATAGTTTGACCTCCATCTTTGTGTAAAACAAAATTGAAAAATATAAAGACTTCTAAATTACAGTATGTGTGTGAACAACGTGTAACAAAATATCAAAAGTGCGGAATTTAAATGAGACATATATTTTGTTAACAAAATGGAAACTCAATTAAGAGAAAAACCACTATGGGGCAGCCAAACCCAGGAATTCCACTATTCAACTAGTAACAAGACAGTAACAAGATAGTAACACTCACATACCCATATGCAACGATCGTATCTTGCACTCTGACACGTAACTCAATGTGAACGCCTCCCAACCAAGTCACCTACTTAAAGGGGTCTTCAATGGATTCTTTTATCTTAAGGTTCCTCCCTAAGATAGACTTCACATGAGTACAGTAACAGCACACCGGCAACAGTTAGAGAGCTAGCAGATCTTCACAATATCTCCCTAAACACCCTCTCTAAGTTATAGAGAATTCGATACCGAATTCTGTAAAAAATACATGCCTAGAGGCCTCTATTTATAGGCTTAGAAGACCTAAAACGAGTCTGTCTCTGATTTCTCTAGGTGGCGTTTGGACGAAAGCATAGAGCGTCCAGACGGTTAGCTATGCAACCATTCATCAACGCTTTCCCTTTTTTTGGATGGAATGCCAGTCACGTATGTCGCACATGACTTTTAATGAGTTGGACTCACCAAAATGCTTCCCAAGGGGTAAAGTGTCAACAAAACAAAAACAAATAAAACTTAAAAAGGAGTTAAATATAAATAAAAAGGAAAAAAAGAAGTTATCGGGGGGTGATCGGCCAGCCCAATTTGGCCATTTGGGGGTGGCCGCACCACCACCATTTCGGCCAAATGCACATTCATATTCCAAATGCATGTTCCATGTCATTCATCTTAGGCTCTTAAGCAGCAACAAAATATTTAGCCTTATTTCTTTGTGGAGATGAAATTGTTTTAACAAAAGGTGATCACTGCGGATGTATACCGGCGGTGAGATAGTATCCTATTGTCTAGTTATTTCAATTGATTGAGTAATTGGCTAGAGGAACGTGCCCTTTAGTGACCTTGGAAAACAAAAAAGACGGTTCTAGAACATTTATGTCATTGTGAGAACGTGGCAACTCAAGAATCGAGTGTCATATCCAAAGATCATATGACGCCATTGCTTCATAACCCGGCTTTGGCTCATAATCCGAAAATACACTTAGTAGACTTTCTCCTCTTTTCCTCTCTCTCTGTCTATCGGTTTTTGTTACAGGCATGATCAATATTGGGATGCATCTATGTCATCATACTCTGCTTCTGTTTCTCTTCTCCTTTTTATGGCCCATATTATTCACCTTTCATATATCCTGAATTACTATTTCATTAGTATCACAAAACTGAGATGATTATGTACTTTGACATTTAGGAGATTAATGTGCGTGTTAGCTTATATATATATATATATATATAGACGTCTCTCTATCAAACTATCAACAGCAGAGTTATTTAGAATTGTTGAGCCAAGAGGCCAAATCTATTCCAAATTGAAGTCATTTATTTAAACCAATCTGGATTGTAGAGAGAGGTTTCATGTCTGAAATTTTCAGGCTTGGGCTGCCTCTACAATATCAACAGACTTGCGCGCTTCTTCTCGCTGTTTCTCCTGATCAATATCAACTGTTGGTTCTCCATTTTCCAGGACATGCTTCTTATCCGCAGCACAATTTTTGCATTCGATGATTTCTGCTGTCCAACTGCGCAACTGCTCGGTGGCAACCTCATCTGTTAATAACACTCAGATCAGTCAGGCACCCAAAAGAGAGAGAGAGAGAGGATTAATTAATGAGAAAAAAAGAACCCTGCAGATCCATTTGTCCTACTTTATTATGGGTTTTCTTCATCCAAAAAAAAGAGAAAAAAAGAACCTAATCTCGGGACAGTGTGGCCCTGGGGATGGGTTATGATGAGAGGGTTGTCAAAAGCGGCAGCGAGCTCATGGGAAGGCAGTTTCAACCGATCTTTGGCTCCTATGAAGTGGACAGATTTAGCCTTGATGCTCTCCTTGTATGCAACCTCACATATGCGTGGGTCTCTGAACTTGGACCCTGATATTGATACGAACAGTTTAATGGGCGGATGCTCTTTCAACAGTATTCCCTGATTTCACTGTCTCATGTCATTCCTGTTATTTCAGTTGTATAACAGGTGTAAAACAGTCTATTAAATAACATTACTTACTTGTGCCTGGTAGCCTAGTAGAAGGGCCGACAGTGTTGCACCCTAATTAGTGAAAGAAAGAAGGTATATAAATAAATAGAGGATTTAGAAGGTTTTATGATATTGTAATTACAAGATAAGCCAAGCTTAATTAATTGGATGCATTGCCTGAGAGAAGCCAAGCAAACCAGCAAAAGGACCTTTGCTTGTTATGTATTCACATAAGAAAGTGATGCATTCCTCCAAGTTTGTGTATTCGGTGAATTCCTGATCAATAATTAACACGGTCAGTCGGTCACGGGTCCACTGTTCATCTTCCAATTAATAAAAACAGAAATATTTTTACCTTGTTAAACTGGAACCACTCAAAATAAGGCGGTGGGAAGACGCCTTCTACCTCGGATTTTCCCGTGGCAGGAAAAATACCGTCTGGAAACACCTGTTGTCGTAAATAAAGTGCTTTTTCATGATATCTAAACGTTTGAAACTCTTCCTATATATATAACTACTAACTGTTGTTTATTCAAACAAATAGAATTATTCTACCACTGAGATTTTTTACCTTCATACTCTGGGAGGCCAAATACAGTTTATTTATTTATTTTTGACTTTTGATTTTTATTTTTTACAATCGCGTGTATTTTTGCTTGAATTTTGTGCACTTGTGAATTAAAATTGCTCCTAAAATGTGAGTGAAGAGGGTAAAAAAAAAGTGTGAAATAATGGAAGCAGGGAGAAAGTGAAGATGGAAAGAAATAAAAATAGAAAAAGTGAAAAGAGTAGGAAAGTGAGGTGAGATATATACCATGTCAAATTGAGCGAAGATAGAAGGATCCCATTTGCTAATTTGGTGTTTGAGGATACTCCCACTGGTCCGAAAGCCATGGAGGCATAGTATCTTCATCTTCTTTTCTCTTGTGCCTTCCATCTCAACCAGCTCATCAACACAAAGCAAAGAGCTTCAATTACTTGTCGGTTTTGTAATTAAGGGGAACCTCATTTCTTCTACCTACCACCAAAATGCAAGGCTCCAGCTACCCTCGTTGCTTTGGTTGGTTGGTGCTAGCTCCACGTGCACCAGAATTGTATAGACTCCAATTATATTATATACTCCTTGGAATTGTTTTCTTTGGTTGGATATCCATGATTGTGCGTGGATTTCAATTTTGTGAGCACGTCACGCAAACTTGTGTTGAGTTTCATATTGGGCATTTACTTTATAAAATAGAATTGACTCTTGTATAATTTTATTTTTATTATTATTTTTTTAAAATATATTATTTCTTAAGAAAAATATGGTGGACCTCCTTGTGCTTTATCCAATTTTTGGCTTTTAAACTCTAGTTTTTCATTTTTCCAAATTTAAGACCCAAGTTTACAATAATTTTAAATTCAATATCTTCGTCATTTTTCCATCAAATAAATAACAAAAAAATGCTGTGAAAAATCAATAGTTTCATTCCTATAAATAATTCGAAAGAGTTAAAAAAAAAAACAAAGAATAAAAGAAAGAAAAGAGGCACTACAAAAAAACATGAAATTACTAACGTGCAAAAGTAAACACGTTACTAAACTAAACGTGACAACAATATGCACGAAACTAAATAATTTAGTTACGTGCCAATTTTAGCACGTAACTCAGAGTGACGTGTAATATTTTGCACGTTACTAGGTAGTAACGGGGTAATTTACGCGTTACTAGATAGTAACGTGGTAATGTTATGTCTTACTACGTAGTAACACAGTAAATTTACGCGTTTCTATATAGTGACGTGTAAATTTACCATGTTACTAAATAAACTATTTAGTAACGTGGTATCTTTGCACGTTACTGCTTATATAGTGACGTGGAAAATTATCACATTAATAAATCTGATATTTAGTATTGTGAAACATTTGCGAGTCACTACTTTAGTGAAATGAGGATTTATTAGCACGTTACTATTTTGGCCACGTGTTAAAATTGTAAATTTATATGTATAAACTCTAAACCTCACTAATTAACCATATATACCCTATGTATTAGTAATATGCTATATATATTATTCATGTATACTATATATATATATATATATATATATTTAGTGTTTAAGTTTATAAATTTAAAGTATATATTTAAACCTTAACATGATTTTTAATTATTTGCTCTCCCATATTTATATTCCGCGGTTGATATATTCCATTGATCATCAACAAGTACAACCATTGAAAATCAAAACACAAGTTACAATAACTAAATGCAATCAACCTTTGCCATATAATCAACCATAAGTTAAAACAAGTTACAATCAATAAGTTTCCACACAAAATGAATACAACTATTGTGGATATGCGGATTTTTCACAACTATCTATTTCACCCCCTATCGTCTGATCCGGATGGGCAGCACCATGGTCTTGAATTGTCGGATTTGTAACTGTATCAATTGGAACCGCAGTACATACGAATGATAAAACAAATATGGTTAGCAAACAATATGATATAAACAAACGTCATCATATATATATATATATTACCTGGAGCGCTGCCCACAGATTATATCACAAGGTTGCAAGTTGGATCACCTATGACTGGCGCGAGGGTATCCTGAGAGGCTACGACCGCGAATGTGGATGGAACTTTGTTATTTTCTGATGTTTTTGGTTAGTTTTGGTGCTTTAGTGTTTTGCAAGTCATTGAGAGAAAAATAATGGTTTTTAAGTAAAATTGCAAAGTAGGCTGGAAAATTAGGGAGTGAGCTCGAACTCAACATGTTGCGCTCGAGCCCAACATATTGAGCCCAAGCACAACACCCTCTCCCTATCAAAGCAGGAGCGCTGCAACGCGAAAGGCCTGAAGAAATCCTGAGTGAGCTCGAGCAGACTTATCTGACATGTATTCGTAGAAACCCTAATTTTTGTCTATAACCATTCTTTTCTCTTATTTTGGGAAGGCCGCCTCCAAACGCTTAGCAGTGCACCAAGGGCGCCATTTTCACTAGTTTTTAGGGCTTCTTGAGTGCTTTTCACCTAGAACTCCCATATTTTGTAAGTTTCTTTGATCTTTAATGGATTCTTGTAGTTTCTTTATGCTTTCTTCTGCTATAAGAGGCTAAAATCTCAACTAGGGTTGAGGATGAAGCCTTACCATTGAAGAGAAACTATGTTTTCATGCTAGTTTATACCATTTGATGTTATAGGTTTTTTATTTCTCATTGTTCTATTTCAATTATTGAGATTATTCTTGGATATCTATTGTGATTTCTAAATACATGTGATGATTTGAGATAGTTTCATTTAATTGTTTGTTTGTGTTTTTATTTATCAAAATATTGGATATTCATTGTGTTTCATTCTACGGATACATTTGATAATTTGGTTTAAACCGGATATCTTTTGTGATTTGTGCTAAGAATGGATTCAATGAATAATTTAATTAATTTTTGAAGAAAAGTAGAATAAACCTAAGATTTGTATGGTGAAAACTTCAAATGTGTGTTGATGAACATGAGAATATGTTGCTATGATTTGGTGGGTGTGGATTCTTGAACCTTAGAACCCTATCTTTTGATTTATTTAGTCTATGTTTTCTTTTGTTAAAAAGCCCTAAATTTAGATAATTACACCATTGGTCCCTAAGGTATGCCATAATTACAAATCACTTCATATTGTTTAAAAAGTTCATGGGAGGTCCTTGTGGTAAATTATAATTACAAATCGATTCCTAGAGTCAAATTCCATTAAATTTTTTGACAAAGTCTGTTAAATGCCACGTCAAACCAATAAGATGGCGACACATGTTCATCTAAGTAAAAAAAATATAAATTTATTAAAAATAAATAAATAAATAAATAAACTTATTTTTTTTTACAAAAAAACAAAAAAAAAAAAAATGGGGAGGGGTGGCTGGGCCACCCCCAGAGCCTGCAGGGGGTGGCGCGCGGCCACCCCTGGACCTTCTAGGGGTGGCTCGATGGCCACCCCCAACCTTTGGGGAGGCCACAACCACCGCCAGAGGTGGCCGGGGGTGGCCCAAAGGCCACCCCCAGGCAACTGGGGTGGCGTGCGGCCACCACTCCCCTTTTTTTGTTTTTGTTTTTTTTTTTTTTTTTTTAAATAAGTTTATTTATTTATTTTTTAATTTTTTTTTTTTTTTTCAGATGAACACGTGTCGCCATCTTATTGGTTTGACGTAGCACTGACGTGGCATTTAACAAAATCTGTCAAAAATTTTAACGGAATTTGACTCTAGGAATCGATTTGTAATTATAGTTTACCACAAAAACCTTCCATGAACTTTTTAAACCATAGGGAGTGATTTGTAATTATGGCATACCTCAGGGACCAATGGTGCAATTATCCCTTAGTTTAATTAGAAATTAATTTTCGCAACACAATTCATTATGGATTCGACCTTGTACTTGCACACACACTATATTGCAAATGATTCGTGCGCTTGCGAGTACATTTAAAACTCACAACAAGTTTTTGCCGCAGTTACCGAGGAATTGTTGATTTTGTGAAAATTGATTTTTGTTTAAATTGATTTTATTTTTATACTAATTTAGGTAGATTTTTGTTTATCTTCTTGCAATCTTTTTGTGTTTATGTAATTTTTATTTTGTTTAGTTTTTGTTTCATTGTCTAACAAAAAAAAGAAGGATTTTTTTTTGGTTTTTTTTTTGGGTATTGTTTCAGTGTTTAGCGTCGGAACCACAGTCCTTGCCAAACCGCTTAAGCCCACATCAGCAAGCTCGAGTGCAATTGACGAGCACCGACGTTCGAGCGCACACTTTGGCGCTCGAGCGCATATCCTCGAGCTCATCCGTGCATCACCGCTCAGACACTCAATTGCAACTGCAGCACGATCGAGCGCACTTGCACTTGATCCCATTCGCATTATGCTCAAGTGTTAGACTGCAACAATACAGATCAGCACTTGAAATTTTGCCAAATTTAGTTTTGGTCCGTTTTGTGAGTTTTTATGTCCAATTTTTAATTCTTTTTTGGTTTTTTTTGTTTTGTTTAATGTTTCTACGTTAGTTTTCATTTCTGATTTTATTTTTGTTTATTTTATCTTCTTAAAAAAAACAAAATAAAATAAAAATTGTTGATATTTTATGTGGGATATTTGCATACTTAAGAGTGAGAACGAAGCATGAATTTTTCTTTTGATGATTTTTCCGTACAACATGCTTCGCCTAGTGATAGGACACCTATTCCATCTAACTACTCTCACAATTTTCACCCACATGGACCATGTTCATATTGCTCCAATCCTTATCATTATTCTAGTAATTGTCCATCCTGGGGACAATTCTCAAATTTTTCATATGAGCAAATGAACACAAATTTCTCCAGTTCGGAATTTGAATCAAATTTCAATTTTTACAACCAGTACTAGAGTAACCATTTTGATTTCTCGTGGCAAGCTCAAGCCATTGGAAATTGTGCTCCCTAATTTTAGGAACTGCACCATCCTGAATATCTGCAATTCGATAACCAATCTTCCCATCCTTCATCCTACAATTATCCAACTTCTTCTTCACAGTCCACTTTGGAAGACACTCTCAAGGTCTTCATGCAACTTACATGCCAAGCTATTAGTGACGTGAATAATGCTACTATGGAAAAAACTCAGGCGATTGCTAAGATAGAAGGACAGATCGAATATCTGGTTGCTAAAGTCACCAGAATAGAGGAAGAAGAGTTTCAAAATCAGTTGATGGCTACAAGGCACTACATGATTGATGATGATGATTTCAGTAATTCTTATCATGAGCATGTCTAAGCCACCACCATACTTGAGAGTGAGCACCTAGAGCAAATTGAGCCCCTGCCAAATCCAAAAGTGTCCAACGACAAGGAAGTTAGTATTGAAGCTCATTCCTTCATCACAATCCCTCTTGAGACACTTCATGAGCCCTAAGCTTCAGTTTTTCAATGTTTTAAAGAGTCATCTTATACCAAAACTGTAAAGGATTCATGCACACATAGTTACAAATCTAGGAACCATCTTTCTAAGAAGATCCTTCGAAGCAAGCAAGTAGGCTATCTGAGATGGTGACACATTCTTCTAGAGAGGTATCAAATTTTATAGAAGAAAGGGTGGAAGGGATTGGTTGGACATCCAAATGATCGGGGAATGTGCTGTAAACTTTCTTTTCCACTTTACTTTCTACACATTTGATTTCTTTCATTTTTCATTTGATTTCTTCTCATTTTATTTTTGACAACAATTAACCTTTTGATGTTTGTTTCTAACAGAAAATGTTACTGTTAGTTTTGTTGATAGGTGTTTGGTATTTACGTTTGGGGGACACCCTAGCCTTTTTCACACATCGAATTTTTCTTCCTTTCTGGTAACATATTTCTACACTACACATTGAGGACAATGTGTAATTCAAGTTTGGGGGTATGGAAAAACATTCTATTTGTTTGTTTGTTTATTTTTAGTTGTCTTTTTGTCTAGAAATTTTTGGAAAAAATAAAAAAAAATTGTGCTATGTTGTTGTCAAGTTTGAGTTAAACCGTAACTGTGGTTTGCATTTCATTGGCTTGCTGAAAGTGTTGAACATATTATAATGTCATTAGGAATCTGAGTCTTTTGACTTATTTTTTAGGCTAGTGAGACTTCACGTGTTTTGAGTTGAACTATCACGATCACATTAGCATATAATCTGTAGGGTACGAATTTGTGCTTAATTGTGTATTTTGAGAATTGTTGGATGACCTATTGATAAATAACCTTGGCTTGCAAGATATATCTATTTTAAATAATAATAATAATAATAATATCCCTTTGAGTTTTGCACTGAGGAACCAGACCTCTTGCCTCATTAAGCATCGAGTGTTCACGTCAAAAGGTGTAAAATTCAATTTGGTTGATTGTATAGCTAGTTTGACTTTGTAACCTTTTTGACTTGAGTAATTAAGCCCTTAGGGATGTTTCTACATTTAGTGCCATAAAACCATCTAGTTTGGGAGTCACTGGCCCAACACTTGTTACATAGGTCAATTAGAAAGTTTAAGGGAGCCGAGCATTGCACAGCCTACATAAAAAAAAAAAAAAAAAAAAAAACATAAAAACAAAATTTATATGCCTTGGTTGTTTCATTTGATAGGGATTCCAATGATTTTTGAGGTACTTATTTTGAGATTAAATTGAAACCTCGTGATTGTATGTTAATTTCACTTTACACTTTTGAGAACATATGATGTCTTAATTGTCCATTTATGAGTGATTTGATGTTGGATCCCCTGTTGATGTTGATGACGGTGTTTGACTTTTTAAGCATGCTCATGATGTATGAACCATGGTTTATGTGAAAAAAATTTCTTGTTGGCAACATAGTGTTTCAATGTTTGTGAGTATCATTTCTAGCAAACTCTCCGAGACTTGACTCGTCCACTAAGGAGTTCTAAGGGTTTAAAAGGCTTGTTACATATGCTAAATGTAATCATCTCTTCCATGACAGCGGACTTATGTTTCATGGTTTGATTTTGTTTTTCATTTTGTTTTACAAAAGGACTAGCAAAATGTAAGTTTGGAGGTATTTGATGAGTGCCAAATATTGTATATTTGGATCCCTTAATTTGCTTTTGTTAAACCCTTAACTTTGTTATTTTCTATTGTTTTTGGTTAGTTTTGGTATCTTAGTGTTTTACAGGTCATTGAAAGAAAAATGACGGTTTTTAAGTAAAATTGCAAAGTAGGCTGGAAAATTAGGGAGTGCGCTCGAGCTCACCATATTGAGCTTGAGCTCAACATGTTGCGCTCGAGCCCAACATATTGAGCTCGAGCGCAACACCCTCCCCCTTTCAAAGCAGGAGCACTGAACTGCAAAAGGCCTGAAGAAATCCCGAGTGAGCTTGAGCACAGCTAGAGTAAGCTCTAGCGCACTTATCTGACCTGGACTCGCAGAAACCCTAATTGTTTTTCTATAAATACCATTCTTTTCTCTTATTTCAGGGAGGCTGCCCCCAAACACTTGGCAGTGCGCCAAAGGCGCCATTTTCAGTAGTTTTTAGAGTTTCTTGAGTGATTTTCACCTAGAACTCCCATATTTTGTAAGTTTCTTTGATCTTTAATGGATTTTTGTAGTTTCTTTATACTTTCTTTTGCCATGAGAGGCTAAAATCTCAACTAGGGTTGAGAATGAAGACTCACCATTAAAGAGAAACTATGTTTTCATACTAGTTTATACCATTTGATGTTATGGGTTTTTTATTTCTCATTGTTCTACTTCAATTATTAAGATTATTCTTGAATATCTATTGTGATTTTCAGATACATGTGATGATTTGAGATAGTTTTATTTAATTGTTTGGTTGGGTTTTTATTTACCAAAATGTTAGGTATTCATTGTGTTTCGTTCTACGGATACATTTGATGATTTGGTTTAAACCGGATATCTTTTGTGATTTATGTAAAGAATAGATTCAATGAATGATTTAATTAATTTTTGAAACAAAATAGAACAAACATAAGATTTGTATGATGAGAACTTCAAATGTATGTTAATGAACATGAGAATATGTTGCTATAATTTGGTGGGTATAAATTCTTGAAACTTAGAACCCTATCTTTTGATTTATTTAGTTTATGTTTTCTTTTGTTAAAAAGCCTTGAATTTGGAACTAGGTTAAAATAGAATTAGTTTAATTAAAAATTAATTTTTGCAACATAATTCAATGTGGATTTGACGTCGCACTTGCACACACACTATATTGCAAACAGTTCGTGCGCTTGCGAGTACATTTAAAACTCACAAGAAGACTCCCACTCAGCGTTTGCGACTTGCCAACACAGTATTCAACCGATACTTTGCCACCTTGCGCTTAGCCTCTAAAATAGACTGGATCTCAGCAAAGCACGCTTCTAGCTCCGCCTCCAGTGCTAGGGTGATTGGCCGATTGATTTCTTCCTGTAAGACCGTGCTGGAGGGCCTAGAATGCTGTGAACGTACCTGTGTGGGGGTATAGTATGTCTGTGTGGTCCTTGAGACAGGCCTCACATTCTTTCTGACCCCTCGAACCCTGTCCAAGTACTAGGGCTTATTCCCAAATTCCTGGGAATACGCATCGTCTAGAAGCCAGCGTGTAGTCCCTTTAGTCACACTACACGATGCAGCAAGATCAGAGGGTATTAGCTCATGCATTCTTTCCTTTATGTTGTATTAAATTAGTGACGCTAGACACCATGACAATTGTAAATAATTTTTTTTTTTATTTTATTTTTTTATAAGTGAAATTGTAAATAAATAATTAATAAACAAAAGTACAAAAATAAGAGAAAGATGAGTAGCATACACATCTCTCCCACGTTGCTTCATTGGGATAGCTTCCATCCTTCTTTTTGTGTGTTTTTAAAAACATACTTGCACAGGTGGGAGGAGTGTCAGACGTCTGTGCCTGCCAGGAAAAAAATATATTGCATTAAATAAATATTCAAATATTTACATATTAAGCTTCAGGTTAAGTTGGTATACATACCTCCTCGTGTGAAACCCTGGCAAAGCTTTTGGTGTCGCTACAATGTGGAGTTTCAATTAGTGTTTGCATACGCTTCATGTAAGCGGCATACTCCTACACAATCAACATTCCCAATATGTTAGTGATATGATATGCACAATCACATGAAATTAAGGAAAGTACACAAAATAGTAATATAACTTGGCTATAACCTACCTGAAACCCCTCATCACACCATCTGTCCAACAACACCTTCACGTCTTTGGGATTGTACTCCATGAAAGCTGGATCCCCTACACTTGCCTGTACCTCCTCGGGTGTTTCGCCCGGTTGAACATTAAGCTTTTTTTTTTTTAATTTGGCTCTCCAACTCCGTAGTTTTTGGCTGAGGTCCTTGAAATCTTCTTTTTTTATCTCTTCCGTATTAAACCTAGGGGTATGAAGAACTCCGTGTGCACAATTTAAAATTTGATAAATTATTAATAATAATAATAAGAAGAAGAAGAAGAAGAAGAAGAAGATATATATCAACAATGCATTACAGATATGACATACTATCAATGCCTCCCATAAACGTTGCCTCCTTGCAGGTTCTACATTCCATTCAAAGTCGAAACCCAGCAATTTAATAGTAGCATTGATGTATCGAAGAGAGTACTTCTGAATCGACATCTCCCCATTGTTCTTTCAAAACAAAGCAATGCCCCACTGAGCCTGGATCAACAGAAAACATATCCTCAAACCCCAATGAACGTCTGATGGATTGAAGCTTTTTATTCTTTGCTCTCATTTCCATAAGAAACAAGAGGGTGGGCTGCTTTTCCTTCACCAACAGGCGAAGATCCTGAACTGCTCGGGGGTTCCCAATACCCCTACAGTTCCAACTTAAGAGATTCATGGCTGTTGGCGGGGCTGGTCCACAGCCACCGCCAATGATTCAAGGGAAGAGTTTGGTACAGAAACATACCTCCTTTCCTTTTTGAATTGAGAACCTAAACAAACTTCATCTCCCAAAGCCTCAATGCTATGTTTTTCAGGCAAAACCATGCATGTCCACCCTCTGTTGGCCCCACCAAAGACGCCCTTACCACCTTCTTCCATTGGAACCCTTTGCCTTGTAAGGAGTCAC